>NC_080718.1:732500-854138 GCF_019097595.1 Hemibagrus wyckioides | reverse complement strand
TTCTTTGAATAGTTTGTGTTTAAACTGTCTCCATGGTGATAACAGCGTCACATCGAGCAGTTTAAAATCATAACTTCGGCATTTGCTCCTTGGATACAGACAAACATCTGCTCTACAAAAACTCATCTCTTCATCTGAACAGCGCACAACTGAACATCGGAACAACTACATCAGCACCACGAACAGCGACTCCCGACGAAGGACTTCATCAACACCACGAACAGCGACTCGGCCGAAGCGACTTCATCAACACCACGAACAGCGACTCGGCGAAGGACTTCATCAACACCACGAACAGCGACTCCCGACGAAGGACTTCTGACTCTGCGATGGATTTCCATGTAATGCTGCAAGACCTGAAGAGCTTGACCCTGGGTGAGATCGCCTGTGCTGCGGGTCTGGTCACTCTCTCCTCCGGTGTGAGTTACTTCATTTCCCGCAGCCTCCGGGGAAAAAGATCTCCTCAAGGTAGGAAGAGCTTTATCCTACCACGTGACTTTAATGTCTCACTGATTTTACAATAAATCCAGTTGAAGTTACAGTTACAGTCTAATGTTATGTAGCTCACAAGCGACCTCATCTGTTGCCGCGAATTAGCCTCATGCTAGTTATCGTGCTAGCGAACTTGGCTACTGGTTTAAATCACACAATAAAATCATTAAGCTTGGTTTAAGAATTTATTTTATTTCCACAATGAAATATTTCCCCCATCAGAAGGTCACTTAACAACCCTGAGTACTGGTTTTACACTAAATCATGATTAGACTAGTGATTATCCAGTTAGCGCCCTAAAGGACTTGATTACAGATGTATGTTAGCTAGCTAGCGCATTTAAGCTAATCATTTCATGTACACAATATCATATTGAGTATAAAGCTTGCTGAAGTCGGGTGAAGGTGTAAATAATTATACAAGTATAATGTTTAGATAGATTTTGGATGATGGACAGGGACAGGAGGTTTTTGAGACTTTAATCAGTCACATGTACAGTGAATTTACACAAGCTGAATACTAATGCTGATATTTGTCTGTTTATTCACGAGTGAACTAGCTAACAAACTCACAATATTATTAACTTTTCTGCATTAAGGAAAGTTTTTACTTCTCCCTTTCTCTCTGTTGTTCAGACATGTGTTCATTTAAGATTAGTACATAAAATGTGTTTTTAAATAGAAAAATCCTCATTTCCGGGTGTGGAAAACACAGGTTTAACTACACTGTTAGTAAGCCTGGATAATTAACTTGGTAGCATCATTAAGATAAATAATTTATTCATTAGAGCAAAAATAAAAATGAGTGGATGGTTAAAAAAGTATTTTAAATTAATGCTTGGCTATAAATTATAGCATATATTTAATGGTTAGCTAGTGCACTTGAAAACATGTCTACCCATTTTGAAATCTCATCACAATACAACTCATAAACTTGACTATTGGTTTATATATGTACGATAGAAAATATTAGTTGTAATTGAAGTTATAATTATGAATCACATACAAATAAAAGTAATTTATTACAGCTCCTGTTAAATCCCGAGAGAAACACCAAGGGCTCCTTCTGTCATGGTTGTTGAGCCGATCTCTCTGCTGCATCCACCATACGCCGCCATGTACCTACAGCTGCTGTTCTGGTAACCAAACCTTTCATTTACTTACTAAAAGCAATCTCTGAATTTTCCAAGCAGCAGAATGTTCAGTGTGTTAGTATGAAACTGCTATGATAAAAAGCCCTTATGATCTTCATGCTTTATTCTTCACAGTTTCTCAGGACTGGTGAGCTGTACAGCGTCTGCCGAAGTGTTCCCTCCCACATTGCAGACTCCTCCCTCTCACATGTAATCACAGTATTCATTACTCTGATGAAGAGATTTGATATTAATGATTTTTAGAAGAGCATTTTAATAAAATATATCTTGAGTTTCATCTTCCCGTTATTTGCAGGAATTCTCTTATTTTGCCCACACTGAGGATGGTTTCACTGGCATTCAGGTAAGGGATTATTTATTGTGGCATTGCAAAATTGTGTTAATTGCAGTGACTAATTGTGTTTGTGTGTTAAGGATGTTGAGAGAAATCTTCAGCTGCTGCCCCGTATGAACATCGCCATGATCCATCAATACCTTTCTGGTAAACAAACCTTTACTCAAGCTGTTTTTACTGTAAGGAAAGTGACAGAATGTTTGATGTGTTATTATGAAACACAAACACACACACCACACACAAACACACACATCACACACAAACACACACACATCACACACACACACATCACACACAAACACACACATCACACACAAACACACACACATCACACACACACATCACACACACACACCACACACAAACACACACACATCACACATAAACATACACATCTCCTTCTTTACAAGTTCTCTTTTTTTTTTTTTTTTTTTTTTTGTATTTCTAGTCAGTGAACACTATTCTATCCTTCATCAGGAGGATAAGGGGCCCTGAAACTCAGCTCTGCTGGGTTTTATACAGATTTTTAACCAACGACTTAACACCTGAGCTGGTAAGAGTCTTATCAGTGCATTAAAAAGAATGCTAGATTCGTAGTTTGACAACACAATCTATTTTATTGCATTTTCTTTTCTCATATTTTAAGCCTGGCATTAACAGAGCTTGTCTTCTTTCTTTCCTAAAGTTAATGGGAGGATACTTGGACCACCTGCTGGAGTTCATCAACATGTGGGATGCAGATGAGGAGGAGCCTGAAGCAGAGAACTACTTCACAGAGCTTATTGTAAGTGTTGAATATCTTCTGATGCCACGATACACAAATTCTCACCATTGTATCTCTAAGACAGTGACATAATACTGGATTTGTGTGTGTGTGTGTGTGTGTGTGATTTGTTGATAGGGTCAGCTTACAGGTATTATGGATATTTTCTACTCTCAGCCACAGTTAGGCATCTCCTCAGGCAGCACATAGAGAAGATGATGAAGACTTTGGAGAAGCTCTGAGCAATGTCCTTCCCTTACCCCTACACCTCCCCATTTCCCACCACACACACACACACACACACACACAAACAATCTTTTCACTAGTTAATTCCCTTTCAATACTTTTTTACATTTCATATTTTGTCCCTACATTGCTCAGGCTCTCCACAGGTAAGTATAAATTAATTTTGTAATATTTAAATTCTCACATTTTCAAATATTTTATATCGTTACTAACATTATTAACTCTCCTATTATCATCCTCCTATTAAGCCCCCATCACCCCCTCCTCCCTCATCCCTCTATGTAGATCTTCATCTGTAAATAGTTCAAAATCTGTAAATAGTTCAAAATCTGTAAATAGTTGCATCTTTTATTATAGTGCTTAATTAGTAATCTTTAATAAAATATTTGAATTGCATCTATTACAGCCTCCTTCCGATCATTTCTATGCATCAAAATCATTTCTATGCATCTTTTTAGCACAGACACATGAAATTCATTTCTCACTAAAATACAAATCCTTTTTAAAGAGTGTCAGAAACTTTTAATCATTCACTACAATGTGAAATGAAAATGACAATAAAATACAGATAGCCTTCAAAAATCCTTCAAGACCCAACCTGTCAGGATTAAAGTCTGAAATTCTAATTGTAAAGGATCAAAAATCTGAGATGACACCATCTTACACATTTTAGTGGATTTCGTTTACATGGAATAGTATTGACAAATGCACAAGTTACTTCATTATAGTTGAACATCCTTAAATGAAGCCGTAACTTTATTATTAATAAAGAAGAAATAGAAATTTTTAAGGTATTTTCCTAAATAATGCTTTATGTAAAAACACTTAGATTAGGCGATAAGATGAGATGTACCTTTATCTGTACCATAATTATTTCCGCCTCACATGCTGGAGACCTGGGTTCGAGACCGCTCGGAGTTGTATTTATATATTATTTCAGAAGCTTTTATATAGCTTTTATATTTGTAACGTTCATCGCTTGTGGCACTTTGTTAACGCGCCCACCTCCCATGCTGGAGACCCGTGTAAAATATTGTAAAATATTAGTACCACTGATGTCAATAACATTACAAGCTGCAGTTTAGCTTATTTGGTAGGCGCCCGCCTCCCATGCTGGAGACCGGTCAGAGTGGTATTTATATATTATTTGAGAATGTTTTGCAATAGTTTAAGCAACATATCGCTTAAGCGGTAATAGCTAGAAACATGCTTCCAACGCTAAAATGCTGCTTAGGTATGCTATTACTTTTTGCTATTATAGTTTATTTTAGATGGATTTTTAAATGTATTGTATTTCAAGTGTGTGTGTGTGTGTGTGTGTGTGACGTCAGCTAGAGTGAGGGAGGAGGGTTTTTAATTATTTGAGCATGTCTTGCAATAGTTTAAGCAACATATTACTTAATCACACTCGCATTTTCTTCTGGAAATGCAACATTCTAATGCAAAATGCTATTGGTTTAATTCAGAAAAACACAAATGCCGAGCTACAGCTAGCACTAGCTAGCCAAATAGCTAATGCAAAATACTATTGGTTTCATTCAGAAAAACACAATTGCCAAGCTATAGCTAGCACTAGCAGCGTTTTGGGCCCCACAGTGTTGGTGTGCTCCAGCTATAGCTGGCACTAGCTAGCGAAATAGCTAATGCAAAATGCTACTGGTTTCATTCAGAAAGAAAGCGAATGCCGAGCTATAGCTAGCACTAGCTAGCACAATAGCTAGCTAGCGCAATAGCTAATGCAAAATGCTACCGGTTTCATTCAGAAAGAAGCGAATGCCGAGCTATAGCTAGCACTAGCTAGCACAGTAGCTCATACAACATGCTATTGGTTTCATTCAGAAAAGCGAATGCCGAGCTACACCTAGCACTAACTAGCCAAATAGCTACTGCAAAATGCTATCGGTTTCATTCAGAAAAACACGAATGCCGAGCTATAGCTAGCACTAGCTAGCGAAATAGCTAATGCAAAATGCTATTGGTTTCATTCAGAAAAACATGAATGCAGAGCTATAGCTAGCTCTAGCAACGTTTTGGGCCCCACACTGTTGGTGTGCTCCAGATGGCAGGACCCTGCCATGTGAGAACACCTGTACAGGTGTGTGTGTGTGTGTACAGATTTGTGTGTACAGGTGTGTGTGTGTGTGTGTGTACAGTTGTGTGTGTGCGTGTGTGTGTGCATGTGTGTGTTGGTTTCATTCAGAAAAGCGAATGCCGGGCTATAGCTAGCACTAGCTAGCGAAATAGCTAATGCAATATGCTATTGGTTTCATTCAGAAAAACACGAATGCCAAGCTATAACTAGCACTAGCTAGCCAAATAGCTAATTAGTGTGATTGCGTAAGTGATTATCGTCACTCTTTATTATTATTATTATTCCGGTTCCTGGACTCGCTACTAGTCCTAAATGGTAATAGCTAAAAACATGGTTCCAACGCTAAAACGTTCATCATGTTATGCTTAAGTGTGCTATTACTTTTCATGTTGTTAAGTATTGTAGTTTATTTTATATTAATTTTTAAATCCATTTTTCACGGACTTCACTTCCTGGTTTCTATATGGACATTTAAAAAGAGTGCACACAGTTCGGCTTTTGTCGGAGGTTATCGGTAGCTTCCGTAAACAGGAGGTTTGTTTTTAAGGTAGTATCGTGTTTAAACTGTTGCTACAGCTTGAATTCTAACTGTACCGCTACATGCTACCTTAAACTTCAGCTATGCTTCACTCCCTGGGCTTCCCGGACATTTCAGCATAAGCGCATACGCTGGTTAGTTTAGACTTCATATTTTAACTGTAACTTTAGTTTGTGTTTATTATTTGAGAATGTTTTGCAATTGTTTAAGCATGTATAACTTTTATATATGTAACGGAGGCTAGCGGTGGTGCAGGCAAAGCGGTGTTGGTAAATACTACTTACACAGACTACATTAAACTTTAGCTATGCTTCACTTCCTGGGTTTCATACGGACTTATGCTTAAATGCAAAGCGCACTCGCTAATTCGTTTAGACTTCATATTTTAACTGTGATGCTAGATTGTATTTATTTGAAGATTTCTTGCAATAGTTTAAGTATGTATAGCTTTTATATTTGTAACGTTCATCGCTTGTGGCACTTTGTTAGCGCGCCTGCCTGCCACGCTGGAGGCAGCGTGTATAATATTGTCAAATATTAGTACCACTGATGTCAATAACATTACAAGCCGCAGTTTAGCTTATTTGTTAAAGTGCCCGATAATACGATTATAGCTAGAAACATGATTACAACGCTAAAATGCTGCTTATGTGTGCTATTACTTTTCATGCTGATAAGTATTATACTTTTTATATAGATTTTTAAATGTATTTTCACGGACTTCAGACGGCTAGTGTGTGTGTGTGTGTGTGTGTGTGTGTGTGTGTGTGTGTGTGACACGTCAGCTAGAGTGAGGGAGGAGGGTGGTTTTTGGTTATCTGTAGATATGTAAAACATTACTCCACTGATCTCAGTAGTATTATAAGCTGCAGTTTAGTTTCTTGGTAGAAGCCGTAAACATTCCTCTGTAGATGCTGTAAACAAGCATGTAAAACATTACTCCACTGATCTCAGTAGTGTTATAAGTTACAGTTTAGCTTATTTGGTAGGCGCCCGATAATACGATAATAGACATATTTTAACTGTGACTTTGTCACAGTTCAAATATGAACTGTTTGTTTGTTCAAATATATATTAGTTTGTATATTATTTGAGAATGTCTTGCAATAGTTTAAGCATATTTAGCGTGTATATCATATATTGTGTATTTGATGGTGGCTAGTGGTAGTGCATGTAAAGTATTAGTACCACTGATCTCAATGACTTTACAAGTGGCAGTTTAGCTTATTTGGTAGAGCGTCCGCCTCACATGCTGGAGACCTGGGTTCGAGACCTGCTCGGAGTTGTATTTATATATTATTTCAGAAGTTCTCAGAACAGTTTATATATTTATATATATATATACAGAGAAACCTTGACTTACGAGTGACTCAACTTACGAGTTTTCCGAGATCTGAGCCGTCACTCGCTCAATTTTTGCTTTAAGATATGAGCCGAGATCTGAGTTCTGGCGGCGAGCTTCGCCACCCGCCACTTGGTAGCCCAGCGGCGGTCAGTTCACGTGGTTATCACTCCAGGTCGTGCGTTGGCGCTGTGTAACGACACTTCCTCACTCATTTTCCAAACATTTTGAAAGGGAGGAAGAAACAAACCTCCTTGGACAGGTTTTTATTGAAACAGCCCTGCAAGTGAAAGGCGTGGCGAAAAAGGCAAAAGTCAGAGATGAAGATGATTAGGTGAAGTGAAAAAAATAAAAAAGTAGCAATAAAGTGTAGCATAGTGTGTAAGTTAAATTTAGCAATTAATTGTAGCATTAAGTGTGTAGCGAGTAAGTTAAATTAGCGATAGAGCACGAAATGAAAAACGCCACCCTCCTCCTCCAATCTCCTCCACCTCCGCCATCATCTTCGTCTGATCTTCAACGTAAATTCAACGTAAAACCAGTTTATTTCTTTACATTCTCTTTTATTATGTATTATTATTGTTTTATACATTATTTGTTATTTATAAAGTACATTTTTCTTATTTAAAAAACACGTAACAAAAAAATTGGTGTGAAAAAAAAATATTGGTTTATTTTATATGGATTTTAAATGTATTTTTCAAGGACTTCAGACCGCTACCGTGTGTGTGTGTGTGTGTGTGTGTGTGTGTGTGTGTGTGTGTGTGTGTGTGTGTGTGTGTGACATCAGCTAGAGTGAGGGAAGAGGTGTTTTTTAAGGACACATCATCTTTAAACTGTTCCTACAGCTTGAATTCTTACTCTACAGCCACATAAACTACCTTAAACTTTTAAACTGTGACTTTAGCTTTTAAATATTATTTGAGCATGTCTTGCAATAGTTTAAGCAACATATTACATAATCACACTCGCATTTTCTCCTGGAAATGCAACATTGCAACATTAACTACATAATCACACTCTTGTTATCATCACTATTTTTATTATTATTATTATTATTATTATTATTACGGTTCCTGGACTCTCTACTAGTCCTAAGCGGTAATAGCTAGAAACATGGTTCCAACGCTAAAATGTTGCCCATGTTATGCTTATGTGTGCTATTACTTTTCATGCTGATAAGTATTGTAGTTTATTTTATATTAATTTGTACATGCATTTTTCACGGACTGCACTTCCTGGTTTCTGTACAGTTCGGTCTTTCTCTGAGATTTTCGGTAGGTGCCGTAAACGAGCATCTGTAGATGTCGTAAACAAGCATGTAAAGGTTACTAGTCCTAAGCGGTAATGGCTAGAAACATGGTTCCAACGCTACAGTGCTGCTTATGTGTGCTATTACTTTGCATGCTGATAAATATTATAGTTTTTTATATGGATTTGTAAATGTATTATTCCCGGACTTCAGACCGCTGCTGTGTGTGTGTGTGTGTGTGTGTGTGAGACGTCAGCTAGCGTGAGTGAAGAGGTTTGTTTTTTTAAGTCGTATCCAACGCTAAAATGTTGCTCATTTTGTGCTTAAGTGTGCTATTACTTTTCATGCTGATAAGTATTATAGTTTATTTTATATTAATTTTTAAATGCAATACGTACTTCAGACCGCTACTGTGTGTGTGTGTGTGTGTGTGTGTGTGTGTGTGTGTGTGTGTGTGTGTGTGTGACGTCAGCTAGAGTGAGGAAGAGGTTGGATGCATCGTCTTTAAACTGTTCCCAGCGCACACACTAGTTTAGATTTCATATTTTAACTGTGACTTTAGTTTGTATATATTATTTGAGAATGTATTGCAATAGTTTAAGCATGTATAGCTTTTATATTTGTAGCAGTGTAGTGCTACGATGCTGTGATGTAAACCTCATCTTAATAAGTTTACTTGCCAGTGAAAGCTTTCATCGCTTGTGGTACATTGTTAGTGCACCCGCCTCCCATGCGAGACCCGCTCAGAGTTGTCTTTATATATTATTTCAGAAGTTCTCGCAATAGTTTAAGCACCATATCTCATATATATATATATATATATTAGTTCCAACGCTAAAATGTTGCTCATGTTGTGCTTAAGTGTGCTATTAGTTGATAATTATTTGGTAGAGCACCCGCTTCCCACGCTGGAGACCCGGGTTCGAGACCCGCTCAGAGTTGTATTTATATATTATTTCAGAATTTCTTGCAATAGTTTAAGCAACATATCGCTTAAACGGTAATAGCAACAATGTATTTTTCATGGACTTCAGACCGCTACTGTGTGTGTGTGTGTGTGTCGTCAGCTAGAGTGAGTGAAGAGGTTTCGGGCTTAAATGCGGACATGTAAGCATGGTCAGCCAGCCAATCAAAGCTCAAATCTTTCTCGGAAAAAGGGGAAATCTTTCTCGGCCAATCACATCGGCCCGTTACATCCGTTACATGTTTCTTCCCCAATCCCTGCGCTGAAAAGATGGACAGACAATGATGGCCACGCCCGTCCGAGCCAATCGAATCTCTCGCAATTTGATCATTCTCCGCTAATCGCGTTAGTTCGCGCCCGATGGGCCTGCCCACGGAAGCGGATGAATCCGCCAATCAAATCGTGCCGCGCACAGTGGCGTGTCATTCAAGTTCGATGTTTTCGTCTGCAGTGTGTGTTTTCGTATATCGCGTATTTACCTGTTTATTTTAATAACTTTTGGACTATTATAATCATGTGCTGTGATTAACCTTAATTTTTAGGAGGATTTGGAACATTATACCGCCCCAGGTAAGAGCTGTTTTTTGTTTAAATCCATGCCTCGATGTGTATCATGTATTGATATGCGTTATAAGTATACAAAAAAATTATTCATCATAGTGTACTGGTATTATTCATCATAGTGTACTGGTATTATTCATCATAGTGTACTGGTATTATTCATCATAGTGTACTGGTATTATTCATCATAGTGTACTGGTATTATTCATCATAGTGTACTGGTATTATTCATCATAGTGTATTATTATTATAGTGTGCATTTTTATGTACAATTTATAATATAAGAGGGCTGGAAATTATGCAGGAATTGCATGTTGTTCGTTTTTATTTATTTAATTATGATATTATTCAATTCAACATGCTGAATTTAACTTTCACAGATTTTCAACTACTAAAGCCTCAAAAATCAAAAGGCCATGGCAGTTTTCCAGTACAGGTGTGTGTCCCTCTGCAGCTGGGGACAGACCTGCTCCTCACCAGAGGGTATGTGTAGAAAAAGACAAAGCCATACCGTGTAATCTTTAGGTTTTGTGCCAACTGACAGTGTTTTTAATGTTACAGATAAGCAAATGTCAGTGCAGGCCTGTGGACACATGACTTTTTCAGATTCTTCCCCTCAAGTTATTGAGGAGAATTTGGTATGTAAATATCTCAGTATATTACATCTGAAATATCTCACCTAAACTCTTTACCCACTGCTTAAATTTTACTGCCATATATGTAGACTGTTAATGTATATTTTCTTCATCATGTTTTACGCATACTGGCGCAAACTGGTGCTGTTTCCATCGAGCCCAGCACTTTTATCAAGCATGGTCCCCACACCGAACCCGCATTCGGACCCTGGACATGGACCCTGGAGCCTCAGCAACCAGCACTCCCCAGCCCAGCAGCGCTCCACCCTACTTGATGGTCCATCAACCAAGCCGTGTTCCTCCAACAGCATTTCAACCACCTGTGCCACGTCAACCACGTGCATACATTAGGTGAAGGCCGACACTTGCAGAAAGTGTGGTTGTTCTAGGACATCAGCAACTGGACATAGCCAAGACAAGGCCAGAATTTATTGTCCAGTGACAGAGATGATGACAGAACAACAGTTGCTCAAAAAAATAAAGAAAATATAGATATGTTGCATATAGCACTTGTATTCTTACAAAGTTACATGTATTTTATATTTAAATATTTGATGTTTAAATAGTATTTTTCTGTTTTGTTTATAGTTTAATATATTGCTATTTTATAATGTGTCACTTGTATTTATTATTAGGGTACATGTATTAAATAATGTATTATTTGAATTGTATTTGCACATTATTCAACTGCTGCTATCGTACTGTATTGTCTCTTTGCACTGTCTTTTGTCTTGCACTGTTTGCACCATGTTGCACACGATGTACTTTATGAAGCTAGGACAGCTTACTTTCCGTCCTTAGCTCTGTGTTTTGTAATTATGTTATGTTGTTTATGTAGCACCAGGGTCCTGGAGAAACATGGTCTCATTTCACTGTGTACTGCATCAGCTATATGTGGTCAAAGGACAATAACAGAATCTTGATCTGACTTGAATTTATTCTTTGTTTTATCATTATAAGTTTATTTAGGTGTGTGCTTCAACATATATATTTAATAATATAAATATTGGTAGGTTTTGTTTTAATTAAAAATTACAAAACAGGTGCATATAAATCACATGTGGCACTCTGTCTCTCCTTTGCTTTCTTTCTTTTCTTCTCTCTTCTCTCTTTTCTTCCTTCCCCTCCTTCCCCATTTTTTCCTTTCTTCCCCACCCAAAGCAGACTATTGAACTTTGGCGCAGCTAGTAGAGCGGTGGACTGTAGGTGCTTACAAATGAACATGCTTAGGTTGCCGTTTCAAAGCCGGCTCGAAGGATGGCGTTTACCAACCTCCGGGAAGCACGCCCGTTTGTGTGCTGCCGCTAGCTCTGGCCGGGCGCAAAGAGCTTGCTTCCTGACCGGGAATCGAACCTAGGCCGCCGCAGCAAGAGCGCCGAATCCTAGTCATTAGACCACCAGGGAGACCCAGGCGGGTTTGTGGGCCTCGTGCGGCTGGGCGCAGCACCCAGGATTGGCCTCTAGTGGCGATTTATGGCAATTCGGATGAGTTACACCCGAGGAAACAGCAGTTTAAACAAATTAGCTTTAAGATCAACAGACTGTCTCAAAGACTTAAAGAGGTCTCAGCTGCAGGGTCACCAGTTTGCAGTCTGTCCAGAGTCCCGTGCGTGTACACCTGGTGTTCTCCAGTTTCCTCTCATCTCCAAAGACACGCCAGTAGGTGGATCGGCTGAAACAAATTGCTATTAGGTATGGCGAGTGCTTGAATGTGTTTGCTCAGTGCCCTGTGATGAGCTGGTGAACCATGCAGGGTGTACTGCTCACCGATCAGGTCTAGACAAGAACAGGTATCTCTGTCCTATGGAAAAGCTTTGGCGTGCAGCGATGCACACAAGCGTTCACATCTGACCGTTTTGGCCCATCGCTTTTGAGGTGCCTGGTGGACAGAGTGAAACCCTGCGCATTAGGTCCTCTCTGTATTTACTTAGTTTAAGTCAACGCACCGGTGAGGCGACCCGCAGCGTAGAAACCTGAGATTGCAAGCGGGATTGTAAAGTTTGTCGGTGAAGAAGGGTCCAACATCGACAAGCACGTTTATAGGCCCCAGTAAATCTGGCCTAGCACCCCTGAAACTGCTGCGCAATGTGGCTCGTAACAGACAAAATCGCCAGGGTCCCATTTGCCAGGTCGCTGCCAAAGACATCCCTGAGCCCTCCCTTCGATAGCTCAGCTGGTAGAGCGGAGGACTGTAGGTGCTTACAAATGGACATCCTTAGGTCGCCGGTTCAAATCCGGCTCGAAGGACAGCTTTTACCAGCCTCTGGGAAGCAGCGCCATTTCAGTACCTCGGCTTCTTGCGGCCGCTAGCTCTGGCGAGCGCGAAAGAGCTCGTTTCCCTTACCGGGAATCGAACCGGGCGCATGGCGGTGAGCGCCGAATCCTAGCCACTAGACCACCAGGGAGACGCAGATAGGTGTGTGGGCCTCGTGCGGCTGGGCACAGCACCCAGGATTGGCCTCTAGTGCCGATTTACGCCAATTCCGGATGAGTTACACCTGAGGAAACAGCAGTTTAAACAAATTCGCTTTAACGTCAACAGAATGTCTGCACAGACTGTCTCAAAAAGAGGCCCCACCTCTCAGCTGCAGGGTCACCAGTTTGCAGTCTGTCCGGAGTCCCCGTGCGTGTACACCCGGTGTTCTCCGGTTTCCTCTCACCTCCAAAAGACATGCCAGTAGGTGGATCAGCTGAAACAAATTGCTATTAGGTATGAGCGAGTGCGTGAATGTGTTTGCACAGTGATGAGCTGGCGAGCCATACGGGGTGTACTGCTCACCGATCAGGTCTAGACAAGAACAGGTATTTCTGTCCTATGGAAAAGCTTTGACATGCAGCGAAGCACACAAACGTTCAAATCTGAAGGTTTTGGCCCATCGCTTTTGAGGCGCCTGGTGGACAGCGTGAAACCCTGTGCATTAGATAGATAGATAGATAGATAGATAGATAGATAGATAGATAGATAGATAGATAGATAGATAGATAGATAGATAGATAGATAGATAGATAGATAGATAGATAGACAGACAGACAGACAGACAGACAGACAGACAGATAGATTCAACTTCATTGTCATTGCAGAGTGCAGGTACATAGCAATGAAATGCTGTTTAGCATCTACCAGAAGTGCAAATAGTAGAAATTCTGCCAATGAACAGGTGCAGATAAATATGTAAATATGTACATCGATAAATAAGGCTATGTCAGAGTGTGCATAGAGAAGTATGTGCAAGTAATATTTACAGTAGATAAAGTGACAGGTGTAATTATAATTGTGCTAAAAATGTGTGCATTATGTAAAATGTATGTACAACAGTAACAGATAATATACATATATTATATAGTATGTATAAATATAGTATATGTAAATGTATATAAATAGATAGACAAATAGATAATACTAGGTGTAATCTATGAAATGGACAATATGTACAATAATTATATTACACACTGAGAAAAAATTATATTATAACAGAATGTACAACAGAATGTTTAACAGTGAAAAATATTATATTAACAGAATGTACAGAGTGGAGCAGAACTGTAAAGTGGTAAGTGTAGAAAGACATGAGTGTCCTAGTGGTGTAGTGTAGAGTTCAGTAGATTTATGGTTGAAGGAAAAAAACTGGCCCTAAACCTACTGGTTCTGGTGAGGATGGACCTGTATCTCCTCCTGGATGGAAGGTTGAACAGTTTGTGACTCGGGTGGGAGGAGTCTTTGATTATTTTGTGTGTTCTGCGCAGACATCTACTGTGGTGAAGAGACCCAATGGCAGGTAGTTGGGTGCCGATGATGCGTTGGGCGGTTTTCACAACCCTTTGCAGAGATTTCTTTTCACACATCGTGGAGCTGCCATGCCACACTGTGATGCAGCTCGTCAAGATGCTCTCAATGATGCAGGGGTAAAAGTTGGTCAGGATCTTGGGGGATAGGTGAACTTTCTTCAGTCTCCTTAGGAAGTAAAGACCCTATTGTGCCTTCCGAAACAGAGTTGAGGTGTTCAGATGCCAGGACAGATCCTCAGAGATGTGGACACCCAGGAACTTAAAGCTGGAGACACGCTCTACTTCAGACCCGTTGATGTAAATAGGGGAGTGTCTGCTGCTGTTAGATTTCTGGAAGGTCTGGAGAAAGTGCAGGCCACTCCATTTGAGGTACCCCAGCCTCCAGCAGCTGTTCCCTAATGATGCGACCTCGATGAGCTGTAGGATTGTCGTCCATGATGAAGAAATTAGGCCTGTATTGTTCATGCAGGGGCACAATGACTGGATTAATGATGTTATTCAGGTAGTACTGGCTTGTCACTGTACCATTCACAAGATGTAGGGCAGTTCTGTATTGAGTAGACACACCTGCCCAGACTGTAACACCACCACAGCAGTGGCTGATGCATAAGCGCTCTCCTTGACGTCTCCAACATCGTTGGCAGCCATCATTTCTGCTCAACGTGAATTGACTTTCATCAGAGAACAGCACTGAGGTCCACTGGTCCCTTGTCCAGCGTAAATGCTCCCTGGCCCGACGCCTGTGCCTGGTGGTGTGGTCAGGTACCCTTGCAGGTCGTCTAGCACGCAGACCACATTGATGTAAACGGTTTCAAATGGTCTGACATGACACTTGGGTGCCTCTTACCTCCCTTAAATGTGCCTGGAGTTGAGTGGCATTCATCATCCGGTTCCGCAGGGCACTGTTCACAATGAAGTGGTCATCAACGTGGGATGTAGACAAAGGACGTCCACTTCTATGCCTTTCTGTGATTCTTCCAGTCTCTCTGTATCTCTGTTGCAACCTGCTGATGACACTCTGTGACACTCTAAGCTCAGTGGCCACTTCCCTCTGAGAACATCCTGTTTGAAGCCTCGCAATGGCGAGGTACTGTTGGTCAATTGTTAGGTGTGGTCTTGGTCTCATGATGTCAAAATGTAAACAGCATGATGAAGAGGACTGTTTAAATACCAATTCTAATTGAACCAGAAAATGTATTGGTCAATTCATGGATCAAACACCAGTTGTGAATTTTGCCGTTAAGCACCTTGTTAGAAAACAGCAAGTTATGCAAAAAGTACTGAAACACTGAACACTGAAGTTGGACATGTGCATTCAAAAGTGTAGAGAAGGTCAAATTAAGTTCACCTGTAAAGGTTATAGTGCATTTTAGGTGCATCCTGAAATTTCACCCGAAAGCCGAATATCCTTTTTTTTAAAACTTTTTTTTAAATTTATATTATTAAATCTATATTTAATAATATAAATATTGATAGTTTTTCGTTTATAGATTTCTATACTTTGTTAGTATTTTATAATAATTTATCACTTATGTATATTGTTATGGTGTGTGTCTTGGGCTGTATTATTCTTATCTTTGAAAAAAAAAAGACAATATTTCTAACAGTAGGTCGTACTGAGAAGCCATATTTTGCAGATAATTAAATAATCGAAGTCAACTAACTACACAGGACTTAGAACTTGACTCATTTTGATAGCAGGACTGTTTCTGTAGACTAACAGTTGCCATTTCAAAACAGAATGCAATATTTAATCCTTGTCTGAGGTGGGATTCGAGCCGGGTCGCTGTGGATGGGAGGGGGACTTGAATTTTTACTGATTTTTTTGTAAAAAAACACATTTTTAAATAAAAATTTACAAAACAGGCGTATATAAATCACACGTGGCATTCTGTCTCTCTTTTGTTTTCTTCCTCTTTCTTTTCTTCTCTTTTTTTCTCTTTTTCTCTCTTTCCCCTTCTTCCCCATTTTTTTCCTTTCTTCCCCACCGAAACAGACTATTGTTCCCCAGCTTCAAGCTACTAATGCTACAATTACAAAATATATAAAATTGCCAAGACTAATGCAGTTGACATCATAAGTACTAGCAGAAAATGGAAAATGTAAACAAACAAACAAATAAATAATAAGAGGGATCATAAACAATGCATTTTTTTTTATTTAGCTCTGCCTTTACATAACAGAAGTTTACATATAGTCCACAAGATACAATAAAAAAATGAATTAACAAAAATGAACCAGTCATCACAATCATGATTTAGTGTAAAACCAGTACTCAGGGTTGTTAAAAGTGACCCATTAATGGAAATAAATATTATATTGTGGAAATAACTTCTCGTTAGCCAAGCTAATCAACTCGGTTGAGGGTTTTAGAGTGTAATTTAAACCGGCAGACAAGTTCACTAGCAGGTTAACTAAAATTGTCCGTCAGCGCGCTAGCACAAGACTTAGCATGATTAAGTGTAAAAAATCGGCACTACATCTAGTGGCTGGGGTTCTTCAGTTTATAATAATAATAATAATAATAATAATAATAATAATAATAATAATAATAATAATAATAATAAATTGTAATCTGAATATAAAATAGAGAAAATATCAAGATAAAGTATCTTGTGTAAAAATTAATCTTGTGTTATTCCACAATTCTCAAATGATATAGTAGAAATCCCCAACTGTATTGTACAGTCTCACAGCAGCAGGGAGGAAAGACCTACAGTACCGCTCTCTCAAACACTTGGGGTGAAGTAGCCTACCACTACAGGAACTGCCCAGGGTCATCAAAGACTTCCAGAACCTGACCATCATCCTCCTTTCTCCCACCATCTGCTCTGACCTTTGTTGTAAAGTGCAGTGGAATTGTCTGTCCAGTCCAGTTTATAGTTGAGATGAACACCCAGGTACTTACCACTGAAACCAGAAGTTTACAAACACTGTATAAAAAGACACATAATCTTTTTTTCTCACTGTCTGACATTAAATCAGACTAAACCTTTCCCGTTTTAGGTCAGTTGGGATTACCAAAATTATTCCTATTTGCTAAATGCCAGAATAATAAGAGAGAGAATTTTGTAGAGAATTTTTTTTTATTACTTTCTTCAAAGTCAGAAGTTTACATACACAAAGATTATTATACTTTAAACAATTTGGGAAAGCCAAGATGCTGATGTCATGGAAGCTGTTGATAGGTCAATTGACAACATTTGAGTTAATTGGAGGCACATCTGTGGATGTATTTTAAGGCACACCTCAAACACTTCCTTGTGTGACACCATGGGAAAAATCAAAAGAAATCAGCCAAGATTTCATCCTTGGGTACAATTTCCAGATGCCTGAAAGTGCCACATTCATCTGTTCAACAATTATACACAAATATAAACACCATGGGAATGTCCAGCCATTGTACCACTCAGGAAGGAGATGGGTTCTGTGTCCCAGACATGAACCTGCTTTGTGCGAAATATGTGCATCAACCACAGAACAAAAACAAAACACCTTGTGAAGATACTGGCTGAAGCTGGGAAGAAAGTGTCATTATCCACAGTGAAACGAGTCCTGTACCGACATGGGCTGAAAGGCCACTCAACAAGGAAGAAGCCATTACTTCACAAACAACATAAAAAAGCCAGATTACAGTTTGTAAATGCACACAGGGACAAAGACCTTCATTTTTGGAGAAATGTCCTGTGGTTTGATGAAACTAATATTGAACTGTTTGGCCATAATGACCATCATTACATTTGGAGGAAAAATGTAACAATGTCTCTCTTTCTCTCTCTCTCTCTATTTCTCTCTCTCTCTGTCTCTCTCTCATTATTCTGGCATTTATTTAGCAAATACAAATAATTTTGGTAATCCTATTATGACCGTCGTTACATTTGGAGGAAAAAGGGGGAAGCTTGCAAGTCTGAGAATACCATCCTAACTGTGAAGTACGGGAGTGGCAGCATCATGTTGTGGGGGTGTTTTGCTGCAGGACGGACTGGTGCACTTCTCAAAATAGTTGGCATCATGAGGAAAGAACATTATGTAGAAATATTGAAGCAATCTCAAGACATCAGCCAGGAAGTTAAAGCTTGGTTGCAAATGTGTCTTCCAAATGGACATACCACCAAATTAGTTACAAAATGGCTTAAGGACAACAAACTCAATGTTTTGGAGTGGCCATCAGAAAGCCCTGATCTCAGTCCTATAGAAAATTTGTGGGCAGAGCTGAAAAGGCATGTGGGAGCAAGGCGGCCTACAAAACTGACTTTGAAGAAAGTAAAAAAAAAAAATTCTCTCTCTCTCTCTCACTCACTCTCTCATTATTCTGGCATTTATTTAGCAAATACAAATAATTTTGGTAATCCTAACTGACCTAAAACGGGAAACATTTAGTCTGATTTAATGTCAGACAGTGAGAAAAAAGGTTATGTGTCTTTTTATAAAGTGTATGTAAACATCTGGTTTCATCTGTAAAGGCAGTTAATCATTCCTCACTATGTATGCTCACCCTAGAAAAAATGTTTTACAGCTTACAAGAGGAAAATTTCTGTTTGTTTTGGGGGTTCAGTGTTGAATTATTTTGTGTTGTTACACTCCACAGTGGTGGTTAATTTTGGAACGGATTTGCAGCGAGAAAATAATTCATTTGTTTATATTAATTGAAAATGTTTGATAAGTTAAATAGAAGGAACATCGGTGTGATGATAAAAAGGGTTAAACTCTAAACAAATTGTTTTGTGACACCAAGTTAGTGTTGTGCAGTTCCTGCAGTTAACTACAGCTAGTAGTCAGTGTAAGTGACCTTTCATCTGAGGGTTTCATCAGTTTTCAAGATTATAACACAGAAGCAGTCACCCACACGTTACACAGCTTACAGATCAGAAGAGTGAATGTCAGAATGAATTTACTGAATGAAATAGCTTTTCTTTTCTTTTTTAAACACTTTTCAGTTTCAAACATCTGAATCAGTGTTTATAAGTTAGGTCTGGTGATTAAGTTCAGCTGGAGGATGTGGAAAGAAAACAAGGCCTGTCCCTGCACTTTCCTTCACTTAAAGCACTCTGAAATTTCCTTCAGGATGAATGTAAAAGTTTACAGAATTGCCATATTTGGCTGAGGGTCTGTGTGCTCAGCTGTTTAAAGAGGCAGAAGGCCATCATACAGAGGTGGCAGCAGGAATAACACAGACTACTGACTTAACACCTTACTACACACTGTGTCACTTTAAATTTCATTCATCTCAGGTTACTTTTACAAGCATTACTGCACTTTAAAACTTTGGACCCTGTGTTTTCTATAATGTCTTATTTTCATTTTAAATGTGCTTTTTTGTGATTTCAGTATTTATACTCTATACTCTTATACTTACACTCTACCCATGTGTGTACTTACCCCTACTGTAGCCCCTCCCTGCATGCTTCTTATTCCTGTTGCACTTTATATATGTCTCATCAGCACTGTGAATGTCATACATGTGTCTTAGACCTTGAGTCCAAGAGAATTATTATTTCATCTCATCACACTGTATGTGGCTGTGATTATCTTGAAATACCGCATCGTTAAAGCTCTGTGAAGAGATTCTGGCACTTAGGTTTAAAACACTAAAATCCTCATTATTCCCATCCTACAGTTCTGTTATTTATTTTAAAGTAAATTGTTCTTCATAAGTATACCAGTAATTGTTAAGAAGTTTCTGTCAGTTCACATTTCACAATACAAATCAAATCCAGCTCCAAGAACAGATTCAGGGTCTAAGGTGATCTGTTATAAAGACGGTATAAGCTTTCATATAAGCATTTCTTTAATGTTAACTAATGCAGTAAATAAAGTAAGTTAACAGAGCCTTAATGTAAAGTGTTATCACAGTATGTTTATATGGTTTATTACTCACATAAATAATTGTAATGTGATAAATGTATTGATTATGTCCACTTCAAAAGAAAATCAGCTGAAATCAGAATAAACCTAAGCTTTTAAACTTTATTTGTAGAAAACATTGTTTTCCTTCTAGGATTAAGCTCTTATTAATCCTCAATATTCTTAAATGGAGGCTTGTGCTCTAGTCATCTCTTAATTTTGGACGAACAAAATTTGCAATAATCCACCCTCACAGGGTTTTTTTTTTTAACATTTCACAGGCTGAAAGGCTGAATTTGTCAAATGTCAGATTCATTCAATCACCGCAAAACAAAAGACTTGAAGAAACCAACTCGGGTAAAACAACAAATCTACGCATGGAGTCCAAAATTCTGTGACCACATTAATAATCTGGGATTTTTCTTCAACTGCATTTTTTCCTCTTTAAAATATAGAAAATAAACAATAGTTAATTTAAGATTCTGTACTCTTTCTAGGTGTCTATTTAAAGGTGAGATTTTCCTCATGTCTGATCTTTTTTACTGAAGCATGTGTTCAAGTGACACTGATGCATTTGATCTAAAATGGCTTGTAAGGTTTTGCATAAACTTGTGGTGTCCATGCAGCTCAAATGCACAAACTCATTTAAAGCAAAAACGGCAACATGCTAAATGCTAGAAACTCAGAAAGGCATCATGCATAAATTTAAAGATTTTACTTCAAGTTGGTGTCAAATAATATAATCTGTAAAACAAATGAATGTATTAAATTAGAAAAAAATGCAAAAAAGAAGCATTTTTCCTAGTGGTCTCAGACATTTGGACCCCACTATATATTTTATTATGGCCTTAGCAAGGCTATAAAGTGTCCACCTTTTGTATATTTCTTTTCTGTTTTGTACATTCCTTATTTTGAAGGCTAGTGTGTTCATTTATGACAGAAATGGCCTCAATGTGTCTTAAAATGTCCTTGTTTTGTCTGTGCAGGCAACATTTATAACTGATTCCAGGTGTTTTGAGGAAATGCATCTCAAGCTCTGACATACTGCTGTGGCTGAAATTGATTTTTAAGACACTAATGTACATGGAAGTTGCTGGACAAAGCTCAGTCTGATGGTGTGGTTTTAGATCATTTGTGGCATATCTTGCTTCTTGTCATAGATAAATGTGAACTGTCTGAAAATGGAAAAATCGTGTTGGCAGTAGGACTAAAAGGCAACTGTAAGCAAACATTTTGATCAGTGGAGTTGAAATAAAGCTTATCTAACAGTTAGAACAGCTGTCCTGTGTTGTAATTATTTTATTGTTCATATTCTTATTATTAACATGAGTTAATCATAATGGACTTTTTACTGGACAATGGCAGCACACAGAGCGCTTACTCTAAATAAATTATGTTTATTATTATTTTTGTGTGATATGGTGATGGAGTTCTAACTGAAACACTACAAACTAAAATATATCATCCTATCATCACATACTCTCCCATCCAGCATGTCTAGGGCATATACAGATTTATTTGACTGCAAACAAACAGTAGCATTTACATTTACAAGATTTGTCAGACACTCTTATCCAGAGCAACTCACATTTACACAGCTGAGCAGTTAAGGGGTAAAGGGCTCTGCACAAGGGTCCAGCAGCAGCAACTTGGTGATCCTGAAATTTGACTTCACAATAATCAAATCATTGAGCCAACACCTTAACCACTGAGCTACCACTTCCCACAACAAGCACTTATTTATGGGATGCAGAATTCAGTGGCTGTCTATGCAGCAATTCAAAATCTGCAAAAGAGGTTGTACACAAAAGCTGAAATTAGATGAATGTTTTTAACAATGTCTCTTCAGTAGGATTAGCTGCAGTGGTAGAGGCATCCAGGTATCTAAATGTTTCATAGATAACAGAGTGATAATTATCTATAACGAATTAAACATCAGAGTAAGTAATGTAAATCTCCATTGATCAACTTAAATCAAATAATGTGCAAAGAAGTTATAGTTTACTGCATTTTACTATGCAGATTACACAGTCAAGTTTAAATGGTTTTAATTGCATTAATTTAAATAGCACACAAAGGGAATATTTCTAATCATATCATTTCATATTTATTGTTAAGTATTGCACTCTTACTCATTAGATTACAGCATCAGCCGAACTACTCTTGTTTTATTGAATGTATTACGGTTCATTTGGGTGTGATGTCATTACATAATACAATGCACTCTACGTAAAAAGTTTATAGTGTTAATGTCGGATGTACAGAGCCGACGCTTGTTCAAGTTTATTAATAAATGTTCCAAAGAAGTTGATAATGAGACGTGTAATGTTTTGTTTGTTTTCATATACGTGTTGAAAGAACTGCGCACCTGAACTCAGTGGTGGATGTCAGGGCCAGCAAGGTCTTCTCTGCTGGCCTAAACAGCAGTGATCTGAATCACTGACTTGCATTTTAATATATTTAATATATTTTTCCATGAATGTGTATTAAATTATTCCCGATAGTCTATTCTCTACATTTCATAGCTTTTCTCTTGGTTGCGCTGCTTCCAGTATTGTATATTTATGATAAGAGTATTTATCCAACCATATTTCATCTAGTGGCCGTAAGGCCTGCAGAAGTAAAAGTGCAGGCACCTGAAGCTTAAAATAAGTGGCAATGAACCTGTTCCATTAACCAATCAGATTTCGAGTTGGGATCACTGGGGCCATCTAGCAGGCATACGATTACGTCAGCAATTTCCCGTCCTTTGATTGGATAGTTGGAGTAGTCAGAGGCAGCGACCTGCCCATATACATTTTTTCTATATTCGCTGCGTCCTCTGGAGATTGCAGTTTTCTGAATACGGCATCAAGAATGTCTTTTTGAGAAAAGTAACCGTAATAAAATTGACTATTCCTTGTGAGGTGTGAAATACTGTAGACTAATTTCTTTTTTACTTTGTTATTTAACGGTTGATTAGTGTCTATTGCCGTGGCGTCCAGGGGCGATTCTATTTTCATTTAAGGGGGACTCGGCCACCAATGAGGGTATAATAAAAAATAAATAAAATAAATAAATAAATAAATAAAATAAAGGTTTGATTAACAGGGTAGGATGGTAAACTTATTGCAGCATTCCACTGTATTGCACAGATGTGTATGACATTTGAGTACTGAACAAGCCAAATACGAGTCTTCCTGATCTCACACACACACACACACACACACACACACTTGTCCTCTGATCCTCACTCTGTGACGCTGCAGTCTGCGGATTGAAGAACGCGCTGAAAGACGGGGAAGAGCCGAAGTCTGCTGCAGTTTTCATATGAAATTTGAAGGGGACTGAGGAGATCACGAATTTGTGTACAGTTTATGGAGAATCACAGAATTTTAGGAGGGCTGAGTAGAAAATGTCACGGGGTCATAATGATGCCTTCTTACCCACATGACATTTTCTCAGTGGCAAGGGCAACAAATGGAGGAGCAACAATCACTTTCCAAAGGGGGAAAAGTCACATGGTTACCAAAGGTGGTAGCAGATTCATTGTAACTATAAAGATTTACAAAAGTTTCAAGGTGTAGTGAGAGGTATGGAGATAAAAGCGACCACAGTCAAACCAAATCAGTCATGTGAAGTGTGTACACAGTGAAAATTCACTCAGACGAGAAATAGGGAGCCAGACAGAAAGGCAAAGAACTCTTTAGAACTAGTCCACACTGACTTAGCCGGCCCCATGCCAACATCGAGCACAGAAGGGTACAGATATACAAAGTCTTATACAGATGACTACTCAGGTACCATGTTAGTGTATTTTCTAAAGTCTAAAGGTGACACGGTACAAGCCACAGAAAAGTTCCTAGCAGACATAGCACCTAATGGAGAGGTCATGTGCATCTGTTCAGATAACGGCACTGAATTTATGAGTTGAGACTTTCAGGCACTGTTAACGAAAAATAGGATTAGACACGAAACGTCTGCACCTTATTCACCCCACCAGAATGGCACAGCAGAGAGAGGTTGGAGAACCCTTTATGATATGAGCAGGTGCCTACTGACTGAAAGCGAGTTACCAGATAAGTTATGGAAATACGCTATGCAGACATCAGCTTACGTGAGGAACAGGTGCTATAGTAGACACACCAAGAAAACGCCATACGAGTTGTTCACAGGAAAGATGCCAAACATTTCTAAAATGCAGAAGTCCGGATCAGTATGTTTTGCTTACAAACGAGAGAGGAGCAAATTAGACTCTAGATGTGAGCAAGGTATTTTCACTGGCTACAAAAACAGCCCAGCTTATCTAGTGTACTATCCTAACACAGAGAAGGTTCAAAAGCATAGGTTGGTGAGATTCACAGCTAGGACAACTAGAAAAAAGGAAACACAAACACCCGAATCACACACACAAAATCCTAAAAAAAAGTTGTATATCCTAAAATCAATAACATTGAAGGAAATGTTGATGAAAATGTGAAAAATGTACCAGGTCAAGGTATTCAAAGTGGTGTTTCTGAGACTATGCCTGAACAGAGTGAATGCAAACAGCCAGGTCAAGTTACTGAAACTGGAATCAAGGAACCCACTAAGAGCCAAGAGGAGAATTTGAGACTGAGGATATGGAGGACAAGCTGCAATATGCGATATTCCTCAAACCTACCAGGATGCCATAACATCAACTAAGTCAGGGCAATGGAAAAATGCTATGGACAAAAAGATGCGATCACTAGCCCTCCTTTTGTCTTCGGGTCAAATTGTCATAACTTGGGTTTTCTTTCATATACTTGCATGAAAATGACATGGATGATTCAATACTATGCTCTTTGAAAATATTAAATATTAAAATTTTTGTTAAATTATGTGTGTATGAATAATTTTTTATAACACCATCAATTTGACCCGGCCACATTTAGTAGTGACCCATTGTCACACTTTTGAGCTTTCCAGAACATTGAACATACAACATCTGATCTACCAACATGGGGCTACACACACACACACACACACACACTCTTCAAAGTATTGGGCATTGCATTTCATTGGGCCTCCAGACAAAACAAAAGCTACACATTTGTAAACATTTCACACTTGTGATATGCAACATCTGATCTACCAACATGGGGCTACACACACACACACACACACACAGACACACAAACACACACACACACACAGTCAAACACTGTTCAAAGCATTGGGCACTGCATTTCACTGGGCCACCAAACAAAACAAAAGCTATGAGATATGCCTTTGCCCATTTGGGGACAAGATAACAATAAACAAAAAAACCCTGAATTATAGCATCCTTGGGGAATTTCACATTTCACTCTAAGACAGCAAAATGAAGAGGACCTACACAGCATTACAGGCCCTTGACCTAATTTTTGACCCTTTGGAGGAGGACAGAGATGAGGCAGAACCGGCAGAAGAGGAGCAGGAAGTGTCAGAGGAAGAAAATACCACAGACGAGGAGGAATCAACTGATGAGAAGCCTCCTGAAACGGAAGAAATTTTCCAATCAAAAGATGGAAATATTCTCTGGTCCTCCATCCCTCCAAGTGACCGACGCCGCATGTTGGGGACAAAGCGCGAGAGGAGCCCCCAAGGGCCAACAAGGTATGCTGTCTCTCGTGCTGATACCATAAAGTCAACTTTTGAGTTATTTATATTCAAAAGACAGTGTTAGACATGACCAACAAGGAGGGGTGTCGTGTATATGGTGACAGCTGGAAAAAATTAGATCAAATAGATCTACAGGGATATCTGGGTCTATTGATTCTTGCTGGGGTCTACCACTCCAGTAAAGAGGCTACGTCCAGCCTGTGGCATGCTCAGATGGGGAGGGCAATTTTTTGTGCCACCATGCCACTGAAAACATTCCAGCTCATTTCAAGCATCATATGATTTGATGATCGCAGCACCAGACCAGCGTGCCGTGCCAGAGACAAATTGTCTGCCATCCAACAGGTCTGGGATAAGTGGGTGCAACGCCTGCAACTAATGTATAATCCAGGCACTATGTGACCATGGACGAGCGCCTGGTCCTGTTCAGAGGTCACTGTGGGTTTAAGCAATATATGCCAAGTAAACCTGCCTAGTATGGAATTAAAATCTGGGTAGCCTGCGATGCCCAGACTAGCTATGCCTGGAACATGCAGGTGTATACCGGCAAACCTGCGGATGGCCAGCGTGTGGTTCTCGAGGTGACAGAGGGTCTTTGAGGACACGTCATCACCTTTGACAACTTTTTCATGTCCTATGTCTTTGGCCAGGAGCTGCTAAGGAGGAAGCTGGCCATGGTGGGAACTGTGAGAAAAAATAAACCAGAGACAAGAGACAGGGCAAAATTTTCCTCCAAGTTTGTATTCACTGCTCTTGTCTCCTACTCCCCCCCCCCAAATAAAGGAATGTACTTCTCATGAGCACTCTGCATCGTGACACTGCAGTTAGCACCAAAGAGGACAAAAAGCCCCAGATCATCCTTGACTACAACAAAAACAAAGGGGGAGTCGACAACCTCGACAAGGTATTGCACTTTTTCATGTAATATTTTTCATTCAGCTCAATGCATTGCATTCTTGTGTAAGAAAATATAAATTAATTTTGACTGATTTGTTGTTTGTTACTTTTGTTGCAGGTCACCAGTGTGTATAGTTGTAAATGAATGACAGCCCGTTGGCCCCTGGCAGTGTTTTACAACATGCTTGATGCGTCTGCATACAACTCCTTTGTGCTGTTGAGAGAGATGGACCCAAGCTGGAATCAGGGGAAGTGCCACAAAAGGAGGCTGTTCCTTGAGGAACTTGGAAGAGAACTTGTGACACCTCTCTTAAGCCTATGCCAAGTTCTTCCCTGCATGCCAGCCTCTGCCAGCATGGTCATGGAAGTCCAGCAGGGTGCAAATGAAGACACACACACACACACAGTTTCTGTTCATTGTATTTTTAGTTTGCAATGTTTAAAATTGTTTTGAAATAAAATACATGTTGTGTTTTGCAAATCATATTTGTTTGCTCTCACTTATTTATGAATACAGTTGCATCAGTCAGCTTTCACATGGGGATATGCTGGCTAATGTTTAACATATACCATATATCAGTGTTTCATGTAAATGAGGTTTATTGTTCATAAATTAAATATAATAATAAGCATAAGAGGTGTAAAAGAAGTTTTATTTACATGAAATTATGCCATGTTTTTGAGTGGTGTGTGTGTGTGTATATATTTGAGTGGTGTGTGTGGTGTGTGTGTATATATATATATATATATATATATATATATATATATATATATATATATATATATATACAGGGGTTGGACAATGAAACTGAAACGCCTGGTTTTAGACCACAATAATTCATTAGTATGGTGTAGGGCCTCCTTTTGCGGCCAATACAGCATCAATTCGTCTTGGGAATGACAGATACAAGTCCTGCACAGTGGCCAGAGGGATTTTGAGCCATTCTTCTTGCAGAATAGTGGCCAGGTCACTATGTGATGCTGGTGGAGGAAAACATTTCCTGACTCGCTCCTCCAAAACACCCCAAAGTGGCTCAATAATATTTAGATCTGGTGACTTTCATGTTCATCAAACCACTCTGTCACCAGTCTTGCTGTGTGTATTGGTGCATTATCATCCTGATACACGGCACCACCTTCAGGATACAATGTTTGAACCATTGGGTGCACATGGTCCTCCAGAATGGTTTAGTAGTCCTTGGCAGTGACGCGCCCATCTAGCATAAGTATTGGGCCTAGGGAATGCCATGATATTGCAGCCCAAACCATCACTGATCCACCCCCATGCTTCACTCTGGGCATGCAACAGTCTGGGTGGTACGCTTCTTTGGGGCTTCTCCACACCGTAACTCTCCCGGATGTGGGAAAGACAGTGAAGATGGACTCATCAGAGAACAATACATGTTTCACATTGTCCACAGCCCAAGAAACCAAAGTTTGGCATTGGCACGAGTGACCAAAGGTTTGGCTATAGCAGCCCGGCCATGTACATTGACCCTGTGGACCTCCCAATGGACAGTTTTGGTGGAAACAGGAGAGTTGAGGTGCACATTTAATTCTGCAGTGAGTTGGGCAACTGTGGTTTTATGTTTTTTGGATACAATCCGGGTTAGCACCCGGACATCCCTTTCAGACAGCTTCCTCTTGCATCCACAGTTACTCCTGTTGGATGTGGTTCGTCCTTCTTGGTGGTATGCTGACATTACCCTGGATACCGTGGCTCTTGATACATCACAAAGACTTGCTGTCTTAGTCACAGATGCGCTAGCAAGACATGCACCAACAATTTGTCCTCTTTTGAACTCTGATATGTCACCCATAATGTTGTGTGCATTGCAATATTTTAACCAAAACTGTGCTATTAGTCTGCTAATTAAACCTTCACACTCTGCTCTTACTGGTGGAATGTGCAGTCAATGAAGATTGGCCACCAGGCTGGTCAAAGTTAGCCATGAAACCTACAACACTAAATTGGCCAGTTTCATTGTCCAACCCCGTATATGTGTGTGTGTGTGTGTGTGTGTGTGTGTGTGTAGCCCCATGTTGGTAGGTCAGCTGCTGCCCCCTGCTGGGTATCACAAGTGTAAAATGTTAAAAAAAAAAATGTGTGGTGATGGTGTGATCATTATACACTTTATGATTTATAAGCAGTCAAATCAGACCGGGTCAGTTTGACCCGGAAGGACAACAGGTGTGACTATTTGCTGCCATTAAAAAAAATGAAATGGTTTCAAGACAATATCCTGACTAAACATTGACATATACCAGTCTGTGATATTCCATCTACTTATGTGGCTCTGATCATTACCATAGTGAAAATAATTCAGAATTTCTGTTTTTTTTTTACTCAAAAATGAGGTATAATTTTACATAAATGAGGTTTATCATACCAAATATTTGCCAAATATAAAAAAGTGCAAAATATATGTTAATGTGTTGGAAACAAGCTGACTAAAAAGGTGAAACAAAAAAAAAAAAGGTGATCATACATACCTCATTTTTTATAAGTGATCAAAACAGACCGGGTCAATTTGGGCTGCGGAGGAGAAAATTGTTTGATTAATGGAAAGGGAATAAGACCTTCACACTCACTCAGTTGCCACCAGGCAAACAGCCAGTTGGGGGCAGATGGGTCTACACAATTAAAAGAGACATTAATGGATCTGAAAAATACAAGGCGAGATTTGTCAGATGTGACAAGTGTAAGAGTGGTCATGCAGAAGGCAGCACAGGAAAATTTAGTCTTACACCAGATGGACGTTGAGACAGCTTATTTGCATGCACCGATTGACTGTGAAATTTACTTGGTACAACCAGAGGGTTATGAGCAAAAAGACAGGGTGAAAAGCTAGTATGCAAGTTAGAGAAATCTCTCTATGGCCTAAAGCAATCAGGCAGAAACTGGAACACTATGGTACATGTATGTTTAATTGAGAATGGTTTTACACAGAACCCAGCTGATAACTGCGTGTATACAAGGGAAAGGCAGAATGAGAAAATAATCCTGATAATATGGGTTGATGACCTAATTATAGCAGCTAACAGTGAAAGTGTTGTGAAAAGTGTAAAGGGAATGTTCACTGAAAGATTCAAAATGAAAGACATGGGTAGGTTGAAATATTTTCTAGGGATAGATTTTGAACAGGCAGAAGGTCTAGTTAAAATGTCACAGGAGAGATATGTGAGGAAAATACTAGATCGATTTGAGATGCAAAATTGCAAGTCTAGAGAGACTCCATGTGAACTGAAACCTGAGTATTCTGAAGATGATGAAAGAACCAAGAAAGTACAGAGAGGCAGTAGGAAGTTTAATCTACTTGTCCACTTGCACTCGACCAGATATACACTACCATTCAAAAGTTTGGACACACCTTCTAATTCCATGGTCTTTCCTGATGTTTATGTTTCTAACTGTTTACTTTGAACAGTTGATATTGAGATATGTCTGCTACTGATGCTCTGTAAAGCCTTCATGACGGCTCTAATCTGAGGTGCTGTTAATTGGTGATTTCTGAGGCTGGTAACTCTAAATGAACTTCTCCTCTGCAGCAGAGGTAAATTTTGGTCTTGCTTTACTGGGATGGTCTTCATGTGAGCCAGTTTCATCATGGTGCTTGATGGCTTTTGCAAATGCACTTGACAATACTGTAAAAACTGTAACAACTGACTGTTTTTTGTTGTTATTACATATGGATTACTTAAGTCCATGTGTGTTATTTCATAGTTTTGAAATCTCCAGTATTGTTCTAGAATGTAGAAAATAAATCCCTAAACAAAAAACACTGAATTAAAAGGTGTGTCCAAACTTTTGACTGGTAGTGTATATATATATATATATATATATATATATATATATATATATATATATATATGCGCTTTGGATGAGGTCGTCTGGAGGTTACTCACAAATTGGCTTAACATCTGAGTTCTTCATAGATTCAACACCAACTCAATGATGGCAATACAGCATAAGTACAATGTTAAAGAATGTAATTTTGTGTATTGATTAGAAGGTTGTTATCCTCAAACTCCTCAAAGGGTTGGCATCTTCTCTTCGAATGTCCAAAATCTACATGAAACGAATCAGCATAGCTGCTGTTCATATTATTAGCAAGCAGTAGATGATAATGTGCATTTTCAGATGTACTGGAGCAGAAGGTTATGGAATGTATTACGTGTATGCCTGGCTAAAGAGCTAAAACTCTTTAAACTACATTTAAGCTGGGAGAGTGTATCTGAGCCCCGAACACTGTTCAAAGTTTTGTGATTTCAAAGAGTGTGACATATTGTAGCATGTTAGAAGACAAGTTGGATACATGGGAGCTAAACCATTTAGGGCCTTGTATGTGAGTAGCAGTAGTTTGTAATTGATTCTAAACTTAACAGGTAGCCAGTGTAGGGATGATAAAATATTGGGGTTATATGATCATATTTTCTTGACCTGGTAAGAACTCTGGTGGCTGCATGTTGGACTAACTGTAGCTTGTTTATTTTAGATGCAGGACAACCACCTAGTAATGCATTACAATAGTCCAGTCTGGAGGTGATTCATGAATGCATGAATTAGCTTTTCTGCATCAGATACACATAAGATGTTTATTGGCTTGGCAATATTTCTAAGGTCTAAGGTGTTTTTGTAATATGGGCGATATGATTTTCAAAAGACTTGCTACTGTCTAATATAACAGCAAGGTCTTTCACTGCCGAGCTAGTAGTAACAGTACATCTGTCTAAATGCAAGGAGTATTGTGAGAGTACTTACTTTTTTTGGACTGAATAGTAATATCTTTCTTATCAGAATTTAATAATTTAGGTCATAATTTTATATGACCCATATTTCACTGCCATTACACCGGCTAGTTCCCCTTTTAATTTTACAAAATGGTATTGATCAGACAGGTAGGATCTAAACCATCTTAATGCCTGTCCCTGAATACCTGTGAAATTTTGTCATAATCTATAGGAGTCATGATGCATAGTGTCGAATGCAGTGCTAAAATCAAGAAAAACTGATAGTGAGATCCAGCCTTGGTCTAAAACTAAAAACAAGTCATTTGTGATTTTAACTAGCACAGTTTCTGTACAATGGTGTGACCTGAAACTTGACTGAAGATCCACAATTTTGTTCTTGATTCATTTCAAGACCATTTTTTTCAGTGAAGAAATTCATAAAGTCCTCACTACTAAACTGTGATTAAATACTCTTTTCAGATTCTGGTTACCTCTGAATGTTTCTTTTGCCCTGCATGATTTTACACATTGCGCTGCTGCTACATGACTGCCTGAATGGATAACTTTATAAATAAACAGGTGTACAGGTGTTTCTATTAAATTGGACAGTGATTGTACACAAATTCTCTAGAGCATTAACACTGCAGTGTCCGAGCCTGAAATACTGTAGCCTACGATGGAGGAAAACCCTGACCACATCCCGCTACCCGCACACCCATGACCAGTGGTCTGACCTGCAGGATTTGTTTTAAGTAGCTACTCGCTCTGCCTCACTAACATACGATTTCTTCTTAGAAGAATTAACATCATACTTGAGGAAACATGCAGAGGTCAGCACGTCCTGTGGTCATCATAATGGCCATTTTCTTTCATATGAATCTAATGTTAGATCGGAAGAATGAAGGATTTTTATTGTATAGGTGAATAAATGTGTCCTGCATGTCTAGTTAGGCTTTAGTTAGCTAAGTAAGCTAACGTAATGAGTAACTCTGGAGCAGCAGTCTATATTAACATTACTGATGTTATACAGCAACACAATAACACAATAGATCAACTTTTATTCTTCATATTCACCAAGTAACATTTCTTTTTCATAGCTTCTTTCTTTTAATGTAAAGCAGAATAAGATTACTGCCAAATACCCCAATTGTCCATCACACACCAAAGCATTAGTTACTAAATACTGAAATATTGACTAGTGCTGAATCTGAACTTTTTTCTTCTGAATCTGTAGAGCAGCAAGTTTCTGTTAAAGTCTGCTTAGATCCTCTCTGGTCATTTGTTTAAAACTTGTTTATTCCCAGGACACAGGCGTGTCCAGCACACCTTAGTTATTCTGTATGAGTTACCAAGTCAGACTGTCCTGCTATAGTACTTAATATTTTCTTCTGCTGTCTGTATATGTTTCATTTTTAAGCACTTTATGTAGGAAACAATTTACAAGCCACAGACCCGGTCTTTATATAATGGTCCTTTTTCTTGTGTAGTGTCCATGCACAAATACCTGTGCCCTGTGAACACTGGCACACACACACACACACACACACACACTTCAACATCTGTGTAGTAAAGTGTTTTTATCAGGTTTTAATTTATTTCTATTTTATCTATAACATAAATCCTAACAGGAAAACTTCATTGTTCTCAAGGCCTGCTATTTTCCAGCCCCCATGTTCCCCTTGTGTGCCTTGACTACCCAGAATAACGTTAATTGATATCTGTATCATGTTCATGTCTAAGACCTTGTATTAACAGGCATGTGTGAGTAGAGTGACAGATTCTTCTCACATAAAATGAATAGTTAATTACATAATGTGATACAGTAGTAGGAAAATAGCCATCTGGATAAAAAGATGTGATTTTACAATCAGATATTCCTATTTTATATTTATTTTGTTTATTTTTTTGGAAAAACACTGTGAGCATTTTTACCCATGTTAGGGAAATTTAGAATTAATTATTTTTATTGTTTTTATTGCATTGTTGTTGTTTTGGAAATTTATTAGCTGCTATTTTACACCATGTATCCTGTAATAGGAGAACTTTATTTTCCTGTATTTTTGCTTGTAGCTCAACTTTCTGATGGGAAGGAGAACACCAAGACAGGTAGTGAGTCCTGCATCTTCTACTAAAAAAATGAAGGAATACAATTAGTAGTAAAAAGAGTAGAAATGTAGGATAAAGCAATTAAAACAAATTCCATCAGCAGCATTTGAATGAATCTTGAATCTGTCCTGGTTTTTAGGCCCACTTTAACAACACCCTTAGTTATCTCCAGTGCTTCCTCAAACTGCATTTGTGCCCTGCTTTACAGAGTCTCCTGCTTCTGAGGAAGTGAAGGAGATTCCTTCACCTTCTTCTATGAGTCCTGGACTGATGATGGAGAGCTCAGGGAGTGTCTGCTCAGGTGATGCTGAGCAACCTCCCTGCAGTAGTGTGGAGGTAAAACGTTTAAATCTACTACATCTTTAATTCGTGAGTAAAGATGCTCCTGTTTTCTCTGGAATAGACAGTCTGAGATAGTTTAAGGTAACTAATATTTGTTTTACAGTTGATGGATTCCAGCTTTGAGCCGGAAATACCCCAGTCCAGCAGAGAGAGCACTGTTCTCCTGGTCGAAGGTAAAAATTTAAATGAAGATTAAAGTGAAGGAGTAGACTTAAGTATTTAGGCCCTCTTTAACAACACCCTTAGTTATCTCCAATGCAATCTCAAATTGCATTTGTGCCCTGCTTTACAGAGTCTCCTGCTTCTGAGGAAGGGAAGGAGATTCCATCACCTTCTGGTGTAATTCCTGAACTTTTGATGGAGAGCTCAGGGAGTGTCTGCTCAGGTGATGCTGAGCAACCTCCCTGCAGTAGTGTGGAGGTAAAACGTTTAACTCAACTACATCTTTATTTCTTGAGTGAAGATGCTCCTGTTTTCTCTGGAATAGACGGTCTGAGATAGGCTGAGGTAACTAATATTTATTTTATAGAAGGAAGATTCCAGCTTTGAGCCTGAAATGCCACAGTCCAACAGAGAGTGCACTGTTCTTCCAGTCGAAGGTAAAAATTTAAGTGAAGATAAGACTTTATGTGAAGGAGTAGACTTAAGTATCAAAGGTCAAGCACTGGACTGGTTTAAATCTTATTTGAATAGAACCTTTTCTGTTTATGTAAGTGGATGATTATCCTCCAAAGCACATCTGACCTGTGGGGTACCCCAAGGATCAATTCTTGCCCCCATTCTGTTTTCTTTATATATGCTTTCTTTATATATAAAAACACAAAGTATTTTTTAATTTTTATGCAGATAAATTTCCTGAACTTAAATGAGAGTAAGACTAAGGCAATTGTGTTTGGTCTGTTAGCTCTCTCTGGTAGCTTAAATCAAGTGTCAGGCAGCTTAGCTGCTTATGTAAAACCTGTTAAAAACCTAGGTATTGTCTTTGACTCTGCCCTGTTATTTGATAAGTAAATACAGTTGTCAAATCATGTTTTTTCCAGTTGAGACTACTGGCCAAAGTTAAAAGTTTTTTAACCCCTGCTGAGTTTGAAGAATAATTCATGCAATTATATCTTCTTGTCTGGACTATTGCAATTCAATTTATATAGGTATTGGTCATTCCTATATGAACTGCTTGCAATTAGTCCAAAATGCAGCTGCTAGACTCCTTACTGGCACACGTACATTTGATCACATCACCCCCGTCTTACTCTCTCTGCAGTGGTTATTTTAGTGGGTATTTTAGAATAGAGTTTAAGATTTTACTCTTTGTTTTTAAGGTCTTAAATGGTCTGGCACCTTCTTATTTATCTGAACTTGTGACTGTTAACATATCTGCTAGATGTTTAAGGTCATCAAATCAGAAACTGTTAAAGCGTCCCAGATCAAGGCTTAAAAGAAAGGGAGACCGGGCTTTTGCCATAGTTGGCCCCAAATTGTGGAATAGCCTCCCTTTATCTATTAGGATAATCCCTACAGAATCTCTGTTTAAACTAAAGCTTAAAACTCATCTTATGTTAAAAGGCTTTTAAAATCTGAGTCAACCTGAGCTTGTTTTTTTGCCTGTATATGTACTATTTCCTGTCTCGATTGCTGTTATTTTGATCTTATAATTTTTGTACAGCACAATGGTCAATGATTGTTGTTTTATTGTGCTATATAAATAAACTAAACTAAACTAAGTATTTAGGCCCACTGTAACAACACCCTTAGTTATCTCCAGTGCATTCTCAAATTCTATTTGTGCTCTGCTTTACAGAGTCTCCTGCTTCTGAGGAAGGGAAGGAGATTCCATCACCTTCTTGTGTGAGTCCTGGACTGATGATGGAGAGCTCAGGGAGTGTCTGCTCAGGTGATGCTGAGCAACCTCCCTGCAGTAGTGTGGAGGTAAAACGTTGAACTCTACTGCATCTTTAATTCGTAAGTGAAGATGCTCCTGTTTTCTCTGGAATAGACAGTCTGGGATAGGCTGAGGTAACTAATATTTATTTTATAGAAGGAAGATTCCAGCTTTGAGCCAGAAATGCCCCAGTCCAGCGAAGAGTGCACTGTTTTTCTCCCAGAAATTACAACACCAGCTGATGTGAGATCTGGACTGAAGAGGAAACACTCAGGGAGTGATGCTGGGCAACCTCCCTGCAAACGTTTTAAGGTGAAACGTCCACTACATCATTAATCCTTGAGAGAAGATGCCCGTTTTCTTGATTTCTGTTATATTCACATTAAGAGAACATATAGATAGAATAAATAAACCCGAACAGATAGATCATGAGATCCAATATTCCATTCACAGAAAGAAGAGAAAGAGATCGAGTTACTTGTCAAAGCCCTGGAGGAGCTGAGGCTGGAGGACAGTGTAAAGACCCATTTAGAAACATTTGGTAAGTTAACAAAAAATAAATAATTAAATAATAAAATCAAACCTTCACATGCATGCAGATATCACTTCTAAGTACAATGCACAGTGTGAAATGTGATATCTGCTCTGAAAGTTTATTATATTTGTTGGTCTTTGAGAGCTGTTTCCAGAGAAATGTCCATCATTGTATTTAGAAGCTGTTTCACATTTCACAAAGCTGATCCACATTTAATAAGGAATTCCTCTATATGTAATCAAACCTGCATTTTTTTCACCAAGACAAGCCTAGAACTGGGTGCAGAGTCAAGTTTTGGGCCAATTATGAAAAAGCCCTTTTGTCATGTACAGTACATTTTCCATAATTTGCTATTATTTTCTATTTTGCACTGCATTTGTTCTCTCCTTTACAGAGTCTCCTGCTTCTGAAGGGATGACACAAAGTCCATCAGCAGTAAAAGCAAGATCTGGGAGGAAAAGAAAGACTCCACTGAGTACCTGCTCAAGTTTTGAACTTCCCTGCAAGCGTGCTAAGGTGAAGTGTTGGGCTCTACTACAAAAACTCTGGGCATTCATATTAGTTAATTAAATTCACCACTAACAAGCATTCAGTTAATATTTTACACTGGCTCTTTCATAATCAGAAATATGATGTCATTCATGAAACTGATGTTAATCTGAATCACAGCTAAACATTAAACTATTCTTTTTGTGTGAATTAATGACACTATAAAACTGAAGCTCAGTTGTTTTTCCCCTCTAGCTTCACCATGGTTAGCACCCGGAAGACATCATCCCATCATTTTCCAGACTCCTGGACCATCTGCCTTAATTTAAAATCTTTTTTAAAAATCTTTTTTAATTAAAAACAAATAAAGAAATTACTTTGTAATGACAAAAAAGTTGTATCTATCTATGTTGCCACAAGTTTCTAATTTCTGCAGACAAATGAGAGAATGAGAGATTTGGTGGGGAACAAGAAACTCTCACTAATCATCAGATAACAAAAACACCTTTTTAAAAAGCAAATAAGAAAATGTGATTCATCAGACCAGGTCACCTTCTTACATTGCTCCGTGGTCCAGTTCTGATGCTCACATGCTCATTGTCAGTGCTTTCAGCGGTGCACAGGGGTCAGCATGGTCACCCTGACTGGTCTGTGGCTATGCAGCCCCATATGCAACAAACTGCTCTGTGTATTCTGACACCTTACTATCAGAACCAGCATTAACTTCTTCAGCAATTTGAGCAACTGTAGCTTGTCTGTTGGATCTGACCACACAGGCCAGCCTTCGCTCCCCACGTGCATCAAGGGCCTTGGCTGCCCATGACTCTATTGCCGGTTCACCACACTTCCTTCCTTGGACCACTTTTGATAGATACTGACCACTGCAGACCAGGAACACCCCACAAGAGCTGCAGTTTTGGAGATGCTCTGATCCAGTCGTCTAGCCATCACAATTTGGCCCTTCATCAATCTCGCTCAAATCCTTACTCTTATCCATTTTTCCTGCTAGAGATGCAGACTAGATCCTTAGCACATCAGGTGCCAGGGCAAATATTATGAAATATGCTAAATCACCTTCTTTTGCAGTTGCTAGGCAGACATGACCTATCCCATAGCTTGAAATATTTGGCCTAAAACATCTAGCCAAGGGTATGGATGGTGGTCATAGGATTTTCTCATTATAGTGTATGGAATAAGATAGCCCTCAATATTAATGAATGTTCACACAATGATTCACAAATGTATATAATAGAAATTGACAACTTGTATAAGTATTTGTGATTTTTATTAAAAACATATTTACATGCTACGTTGTATATGTATTTATATATATAAGCTGTTGAACCTTTATTTGCAAAGTGCTTGTTATTTGTCAACTTCACTGCATTTGTGTGTGGGTGTTTTGAGACTCCCTGTCACTGCTCAGTTCAACTTAAGTGTGTGATTTAAGGCACAGGTTCCCTACCTGCAGGGTCCTAAACCTCACTAGAGGCTGCCAAAGTTTCAGAGGGGGTCACAAGGCCTTCTTAATTTTAAGGGATGTATGAAAACTAAAAATATACAGTCGGCCTATGTCCTGGTACTTTAGTCATTTCCATGAGAGGATTTCATGAAACTGTAATTTAAAAGAACAACAGCCAAGCATCAAGAAGAAGAACACACTGAATTTGTCAATAAAGCAACTTTTTAAGTATATATTATATATATTTAAAAAAGAGTTGTCTAAAAGCATCCTAAAAATCTCTAATGCAATACTGATAGAAAATGATAATTCATGTAAATCACTTATTTCTGGCGCTATGTGTTCACAATTAATCACACCTTTTAAACTACACTTATTTTACTGACTGAAAAGGAAGGAGGTAGGCTACAGATAAAGTGTGAATTTAAGGGCTGTGACACACCAAGTTGACGCCAAAGAATTACTGTCTCACATCGTCTTCATCTGGGTCAACAAGTGGTGCTTGATCACAGAGCAAAGACAACAGCTGACAGACATGTAGGGCTGGACGTTCAGTGCTTGTGTGAGAGAGGGGAAAAAGTGTAAGACCCGGGACTGCATTTGTACAAACCCGACAGCCCGATGGCCAGCTTGGTCTGTCTTGGACCTAAGAGGAGCATTATTTTATTTATATAAATATGTTATGTATTGTATGTATGTATGTTATGTACATATAAATATGTATTTTATTCATATAAATACATCAAAAATTGTATGTTTTTGATGAAAATTGCTAATACTTTTAAATACATATATAATATTGTGTACAAAAAAACTATTTTGTGGAGAGAATCATTTATATTTAAACCACAAAATACATTTACAGAATACAAATACAGAATTTTTCTTTGCGTATTTACTGATTTAGGACTCATGACTCATGTGATTCGATAATAACGTGTCATGGACGAAGTAACTGTGTTAGGCCGTATGGGAGGTATATTGTGATAAACTTACCAGATATTCCTTGTAAAAAAGAGTCTGGATCCTCATTGAGATAGATCACAAGGCTCCTCAGGATGCATTCCCTCCTGATGTCAATGCTGTCACACTAAAGCAGGGGCAACAATCAAGATAGAATTTAGCAGAAGTGGGTGCAATGGCAGAACAGGGAGGAGAGCAGGCTGTCTAAAGCCATTGGTTGTCTGGTTGGCGAGTTGGGTGAATGAAATGCAAATGCAATGAAGTGCTTTGGATAAAAACACCATATAAACAGGCCATTTACCATTTCTCAAATGTTTAAATGAGCAGCTAAGGACAAAAAACCTTGCAATAACCACCTCAATACAGTGAAAGCATTTCCCATGGATTTTTACTTACAGGATCTTTGATATCCAGGACATCCTTGATCTTCTGCCCCTTCAGTCCTCCTTTCTTGTTGAAGATTGCTGTATTAGTTTGTCTGAGAAATGGTCCTGCTGTGACAGGAACTTCGATCGCAGTGGCTTGGTAGTGATCCACAAGAACTCTGCATTTATCTGAAAATTTTAAACAATAAACAATGGATTAGAATTACTATCATATAAGGATGCAGGATAACTAGAAAATTCAAATTGCAAGCCATTAAACACCATGAACAGTAATAAACATTACCTACTTCACTCTCAAGGAACAGGGTGGGCCATCTGTTTTTGAACTCTCCTATCTGAAGACTGAACAAGCACCTGAGCAGCCTGTGTGGACAGAAATGGCTGAATCCTTCTGATGTTGCACTGAAGAAACTGTCATGAGCGTGTGACATTAGTAACATGGGAGGAAAATGACAGCTGATTGTCCATGGTTACCCCAAGGTTGTGAGCAGTGGCCAAAGGGCAGGTCAGGGAGTTGTTCAGAGCCATTGCGAGATCCTGGGCTGGAGATAAAACATCTGGGATGACCAGCAGATCAGTGTTGATTTGAGAATGGCCAATGACGCTACACATTTCATTCCAAATGAAACAGCAAGTTCACCTTACTTTTCCTGAATAGTCATTTGTCTGCATTCTCAAACAATTATTAATTGCAGGTCCTGCTTCTCCAGAGCAAAAATACACATATTTGTAAATTTTGGATACAAATCACATGACCTTCAGCCATATGGCTCAGATATTCATTCAGAGAATGTTTACCTTGGGTTAACTCGTAAGTCCTTCAAATATACAAGGCACTCCATAAAACTAGAGCCTGTCTGAGACATAGATCAACAACCAGTCATTAAGAGGTATGGTCCAGCTAAAGTCCATCCATTACTCCTGATTATCCAACCAATCTCCTAACTCTCATGATGCTTCAGTGAGGCACTAAAGTGTTGAGTTCAGAGGATCCTCCCTTTAGTTCCACACATTAGACAGTGGACATTAAGGCCTAGAGTTAATCCCCAGAAAGCTACTCCAAGTTGTTTCTGTGTGTGTCAGTGTGTATAAAAAGTGAGAAATGACAGTTGGCAGTCACCGAGCTACGGTGAAGGAGCATCCAGATCATCTCCCCACACTGAAGCATCATGCAGTCTATAGCGTCTCTCTCCATTCTAGCCCTGCTGCTTGGCTTCTCACAAGCTTTCTATCTCGACCAACCTGAGCATGTGGACATCACGTCAAGGATTCTCACCATCAACAACGGTCTGATAACTCCCTGATCTCACTACACCTCACTATTATTACTGCTACACATTCTACAAATATGGGCCTAGAACCTGTCTTGTTCTAAGATTAGGATTTTTGTAATTATTTCTTTTGGGTACTGTTTCCTTGCTGGCACCAGTGACAGAAATTGTAAGACACCACCATTACTACTTATTGATTTTGCTGTCTTTATCCCTTTTTGTTCTCTGGTTGAAGGATCCAGTGAACTGTTGTTGGAGGGAGACATACTCTTGCCAAGAGGTAGGAATGCTCTGGTCTGCAGCGACAGCAGCTGCTTTTGGAAGAAGTCCTCAAATGGCCTAGTGGAGGTGCCTTACACGTTGAGCAGTGTTTTCTGTAAGTGAAAGACTTCCTCATTATGACACATCTCTGTTTATTACTTGTTAATGTATTGAACGTTTTCTTTACAGCTTTCTCTGACAGGACCGTAATAGCCAATGCCATGGCCTCCTTCCACAGCAAAACCTGCATTCGTTTCGTTCCCAGGACAAATCAAACTTCCTACCTTAGCATCGAGAGCAAAGATGGGTGAGAACCACTGAACCAATCCCTGTACCTGAAAATGGAATTTGGAGTTCTCTAATTTTGTTTAATGTACAGTGTCCTTAGTTTGACGTAAGTGACATGGTTGATTCCCCTCTTTTTTCTCTCAGATGTTTCTCTAATGTGGGCAGATCAGGTGGTGCTCAGGTGGTTTCTCTCAGCAGGTTGGGTTGTGTTTACTATGGCATTGTCGAGCATGAGCTGAACCATGCACTTGGTTTCTACCACGAGCATACTAGGAGTGACCGTGACAAGTATGTCAAAATCAACTGGGAAAACATCGACCCAACCACGCAGTCTAATTTCGAGCTGAAAAACACCAACAACCTCAACACTCCGTACGACTACTCCTCTGTAATGCACTATGGAAGAACAGCTTTCTCCATTAACGGGCTGGACACCATCACTCCCATTCCTGATCCGTCAGTGAATATTGGACAGAGAAAGGAACTGTCCGCCATCGACATCCTGAGGATCAACACCCTCTACAAGTGCTGAAATTGTTCAGAGGCTTCACTTGCTGCGCTAACAAAATATGAAATCATACAATAAAATGGCTACATGCATCTTTTTCTTGGTGTGTGCTTTAATAAAGTATTTCACTGAAACCCCATGAAACAGTTTTCATCATGCCAGGACCATGAATGTCCAGCAAGATTTATTGTTACTCCCTCCACCTCAGTATCACATACGTACTGGCATTTTATTGAATGTTGTTTTGTATAAATGAACCAGCACTTTGATATCTATGACTACATATAAATATAAAAACTATACATTTGACTTCAAAAAGCATATCCAGTGAGAGAATCCTAATACACCATGTCCTGTTCGTTTGGTATAATTGAATGAGCACTTAGACATGTATGACTACATACAAATATGAAAACTAAACCTTCAAGGATCATCAACAACATTAGACATGATTGCAAAAACAAATCCTGTGAGAAAATCCTAATATACTACATTAGTTCAGCCCTCTGTAGGTTGATCATTTTCATTTCCATCAAATGATGTGGCATCCTTTCATTTCTAACACATTACCCAGTCCATTTCAGTATAGATATCCAGCATGATATTTTCCCCATTGAGATCTGATGTGTTTTCAAAGTGTTCCTTTAATTTTTTTAAACAGTGTATTTACCAGTGGTGGACCGTCAGTTCCAGCAAGGTCTTCTCTGCTGGCCTAAACAGCAGTGATCTGAATCACTGACTTGCATTTTAATATATTTAATATATTTTTCCATGAATGTGTATTAAATTATTCCCAATAGTCTATTCTCTACATTGCATAGCTTTTCTCTTGGTTGCGCTGTTTCCAGTAGTGTATATTTATGATAAGAGTATGTATCTAATCATATTTCAGCCAGTGGCAGACATCATGTGTCACCAGAGTGAAAGAAATCTGCCTTAAGGCCTTCAGAATCAATGGTGCAGGCGCCCGTAGCTTAAAATAAGTGGCAATGAAATTGTTACATTAACCAATCAGATTTCGAGTTGGGATCACTGGGGCCATCTAGCAGGCATATGATTACGTCAGCAATTTCCCGTCCTTTGATTGGATAATTGGAGTAGTCAGAGGCAGCGAACCGCCCATATACATTGTTTCTATATTCTCTGCGTCTCATTTCGGATCCTTGGGAGATTGCAGTTTGCTACATGCGTCATCAAGAATGTTTTTTTTTAAGAAAAGTAACTGTAATAAAATTGACTATTCCTTGTGAGGTGTGAAATACTGTAGACTAATTTCTTTTTTACTTTGTTATTTAATGGTTGATTAGTATCTATTGCCGTGGCGTCCAGGGGTGATCCTAGTTTCATTTAAGGGGGGCTCAGCCCCCAATGAGGGTATAATAGTAAAATAAATAAATAAATAAATAAATAAATAAAGGTTTGACTAACAGGGTAGGATGGTAAACTTATTGCAGCATTCCACTGTATTGCATAGATGTGTATAACGTACTGAACAAGCCAAATACTAGTCTTCCTGATCACACACACACACACACACACACACACTTGTCCTCTGATCCTCGCTCTGCGGACTGAAAGACGGGGAGGAGCCGAAGTCTGCCGCAGTTTTCATATGAAACTTAAAGCGGACTGAGGCGATCACGAATTTGTGTACAGTTTATGGACAATCGCTGAGGGCTGAGAAGAAAATGGCCTAGCGATGCTCATGGTGGCGTCATAATGATGGTAGAGATGAGGATTAATTCAGGAAGGACACCAGTGAAGGCCTAGGTGTGAAATGCACGGTCCGCCACTGAGTTTACATACTGTATAGTCCACAAGATACAAATAAACTATTCAAAGAAGCGAATACGCACGCGCACGTGACGTCTAAAATGCACAGATTCACCCGGCTCGAGACACCATGTGGGAATACCTGAGATGCGGATTGGGGTCACGCAGATGATGATGATGATGATGATGATGATTATTATTATTATTATTATTATTATTATTTTATGTTTGTTATCGTTATTAATTATTATAATAATAATGTAATTACTATTATTGTATTGTTCTTATTGTTAACACATACACTTTAATGCACTTATTTACTTACACTCATATATCAATATATACTTACTTAGATCGTTCCTTATAGACCGTTGTTGCTCTAACTGTGTGAAGAGCTTTGTAAATATGAACACAGTACTCATAAATGCATGTCACTAACTGTCAGAGAAATTGTAAAACAAATCCAACAATCCCTTTGCGCCACCTGCTGGAGAATCGATGAAATGACATCAAGTAATCTGGGGCAATTTTTGTAAACGTTTTCTGTTATCAAGTTATAACAAGTATACTTCATTACAATTCTATTCATTCATACAATTTCAGTTATTTATCTTGTTTAGTTTATAATAATAATAATAATAATAATAATAAACTGTAATCTGATTAAAAAAATAAAGAAAATATCAAGATAAAGTATCTTGTGTTATTGCACAATTCTCATATGATATAGTAGAAATCCCAAAATATATTGTCCAGTTTGTGGAAGGGGCTACTGGGAGCAGTGCTGGTTGTACAGTCTCACAGCAACAGGGAGGAAAGACCTACAGTACCACTCTCTCAAACACTTGGGGTGAAGTAGCCTACCACTACAGGAGCTGCCCAGAGTCATCAGAGTCTTCCAGAACCTGACCATCATCCTCCTTTCTCCCTCCATCTGCACTGGGTTGAGACTGCATCCTATGAAAGAGCTATTTTTATGATCTTTTCCAGTCTCTTCCTGTCTGCAGCAGAGATGCCACTGCCCCAGCTGAAAAAGCAAGATGCAAGATGCTGATGTCATGGACGTTTTGATAGGTCAACTGACAACATTTGAGTTAATTGGAGGCATATCCGTGGATGTATTTTAAGGCTCACCTCAAACACTTCCTTGTGTGACCCCATGGGAAAATCAAAAGAAATCAGCCAAGATTTCATCCTTGGGTACAATTTCCAGATGCCTGAAAGTGCCACATTCATCTGTTCAACAATTATACGCAAATATAAAACACCATGGGAATGTCCAGCCATCGTACAGTAGTTGCAGTACAAGTTTTAAATACTTTAAATACTTTTATGTTGCTGCTGCTCTACAGTAAGCTTACCTGTATATCTGTGCAGGAGTGAATACTATTAAGATCTTGAATGTGAACTTTGGGTGTGCTGATTCTGTAACCTGTTCAAGTGGAATCCCCAACAGTTTCACCCAGAACACCAACTGCTACGCTCCAAACACACTCTCAACTGTCTCCTCACTGTAAGCTTTTAGTTTGTTCTTTAAGCTTTTTTTACTTAGTAGGTTAACTTGTAGTCCAGCTCTTAAAGAGGCCATGTTAACATTGTTTTTGTCATTTACAGGTGCAATGGACTGAAGAGTTGCACTGTCGAAGCTTCCTCCACCGTCTTTACAGATCCTTGTAACACTACTGCTACATACCTCACAGTGTCCTACACATGCACCGCTGGGCATCTGGTCTTTTTCTTTTTCTTCTTCTTTTTTCTTACCTCTTTTCAGAAATATTGGGTAAACTGGAAAGAAATAAAGTTCTTATGAACTCATGAATGAAATATATTTTTTATTCTTATTATAAATTTTTTAAAAATCTGTCATCTGAATTACTTCAGTTCAGTGTACATACAGTACACGCAGTATGAAAGGTATTTTAAGTGCAGCAGTACATAATTAATTTCTTTCCTGTTCTTTTTATTGCTATTGACAGAATACCTTGAAGGATTTGAGATTTCAGTGTAAAAAGGAATCAAACCCTGTTAGCTTGATGAGTTTTGGTGTTGGTGTGCTTTATATTTGCATGTTATCAACATGATCAACTGCTGAAATACCCCCCCCCCCCCCACCCCAAATTGTTCATTTGCTTTTACATGCAATGAGTATGATAATATAATATATAAAAATTCAAAAATAACAAATGAGTTTCACAAAATTTAACAAAATTTATAATAATAATATAAATCAATATATATATATTGATAAAAGGAAGTATAAAGTTTAAAAGGTTTATCTGGTGGCCGGTGCAACAGAGGGACGACCTGAAAGAGAAAAGCAGAGTCATATTACCCTATTACTGTCACAGATACACGCTGTGTGTTCAGAATTATTGTGTAGCTATTCAGTTATATATCACAGTAATTCTCAAACAGTTTATCATAGTTTGTATAACCATTGCACTTATTGATATTTTTCATTTTATTATTGCATTAAATTTCTTGTATTACAAGGTCAGCTGTGACTCACGATGTGAATGGACCCTCTGCAAGAATCTGTGAGGTCTTGTGTGTGGCTCAGTTGGACCACTGCTTCCTGTACACTCAGTCTGGGTGAGGGAAGCCTTGCGCTGCTTATTGTTGTTAGCCAGAGTCACATACAGTGGCTTCCTGCCCATCATCCTTCCATTCATCTCCTTAATGGCTTTTTCTGCTTCATTTGGAGAGGAGAAGCTCACAAATCCAAAACCTCGGGAGCAGCCATTCTCCACAGTCACCTGTAGGGGTCAGCAAGGAAATACAGCAAGCACAAAAATTAATATTACACACACCTACTGTATGTGGCTAATCTTGAGGAAAAACTAGCACTGTCATTACATCAAAACATAATGAAAATAGCTATATTATGTTAGTATCAGGGTTCTGGTATTGCACATTCAATATGAATCTCTTCAGTGTTAATAGTAATTTGAGGTAGCAACCATTCGAAAAAAACACCCAACTACACATTCATCTCCTTGTGCTGCAAGTGCACACTGGTTTTGACATAATAGAGCAGGTAAGGAGAAGTAAACAAAAAAAAGAAATAAAATGTAGGGTTTAGTAATTTTAGGTGACCTTTGCACTGATGACTGTTCCATATGGCAGGAACGCTTCATGCAGGCGCCTGTCGTCCACACTGTAGTCCAGATGTTTTATAAACACCTTACTCTTCTACAGAACAGAGAGCAAAATCAACATCCAGCGTTTGATTTAGTATTTTATAGTAATCCATCACTCAGTATTAAGACAATCATTAAGCTAAAAATGTGTGACCAAAACATGGGAAAAATCATTAAAGTCCTGTAATATAAACAGAAAAATACCTGTGCATCCTGGGACTGCAGTGTGGTTTGCACTCTGCATATGTTCCTGTCCTGTTGGTTGGTTCTCCTCAATTCTGGAGATGCATCTGTAGCCACAACCAAACATTTCACTTTATCATCCAATCAGTATTATGATTGGGACCTATTGAGGCCTTAACAATGTTGTAAACTTAACACAAATTGAGAAGTGTGACTTACTCTGTGGCTGAATATTCTTTTGAGCCTGGTGTGGATTTGGACAGGGTTCTTTCAGGCTACTCTCTGCCCTCTCTCTGTGCCTTCCTCCATGTTCCTCCTTGCTCTGAACCACACTAACATACACTGGCCTGCTTCCCAATACCCTGCCGTTCATCTTCATGATGGCATTTCTGGCTTCATCAGGAGATGCAAAAATGACAAAGCCAGTGCCTTTGGGATGGCCATTCTCCATATTGACCTGCAGAGGAAACAGATTTAGAGATGCGAAAAGCAAAGAATGAGCATTACATGCACTATATGGTAACAATATAATAGATTTCCACATTCAGAAAATAAACCGGTTAAATAGTTCGCAATAAAAAACCCTCATCTTCTTGTGCTACAAGTGCACAGTGATTTTAACCTAAAAGAGGGAGTATGGGGAGGTGAAGGTAGTAATTGAAATTGACCTCTGCACTGATCACAGTTCCAAAGGGATGGAATTCCTCATGTAGTTGTCTGTCATCCACATTGCAGTCAAGGTTCCTCAACAGTAGTTTCACTGTCTGCAGAACAGGGCAGAGTCAACATCCAGATTGTTAATTAAGCCAATTTGTTAATTAAAAACAAAACATACAAAAAACAGAATAGCACAGCTTGAACAATAACTGATACAAATACTATATGCTAAGTAGAGACACACAAACATGTCCTTATATGGAAATAAAGCTAGAAATAAAGCATGTCCTCTCAGGCCTTGATCTGCAGCCAGACTTTACTACAGTACCTTTTTATTCTTGCAGAGGCGTTCATTAGGGAGCTTTTTGTCACTAACAGGCAGCTGCTGGACTCTGGCCTGCTTCTCTGCCTTCTGCTCCTCTACCTTCTGCTCCTCTACCTTCTTTACAAACTTTTGTACCTTTAACAAAAAATGAGAGAGAATTAGAGGATGAAAGACACAACATCCTTATGTTATGTATGCCCGACATATTCACAAGCTTATTGTCTTACATAGAAAGAGAAAGGCTCTACATTCTCCATCTCATTGTCCTCAGCGTCCATGATTTCACCCCACGTGAGTTTTGCGGGAGCTGGAGATGTACACTGTGGTAGTTCAGACATGGACTCAGGATCCATAGTAGGCAGAAAGTTGGAAATTGCCTTAAAGAAACTTGGCTCTTGAGGCACATAAAGGTAATTTATGTAATCAACAAAACTACTAACATAGCATAGCATAGTGGTTACAATGAACTCCCCAAAAACCCTGAATAGCACAGCTGAACAAAAACTGTTAGAAATGCTATATGCTATATAGAGACACAAACTTGTCTTTATATGGAAATAAAGCATGTCCTCTTAAGCCTTGATCTGCAGACAGACTTTACTGCAGTACCTTGTTATTCTTGCTGAGGCGTTCATTAAGGAGCTTTGTGTTTCTAACAGGCGGCTGCTGGACTTTGGCCTGCTCTTCTGCCTTCTGCTCCTCTATGTTCTTCTCTACCTTCTGCTCCTCTACCTGGTTGATGTAATCCATGCTCCAGGGATTCTGGTTTAAACAGAAAAAAGAGAGAGAATTAGAGGATGAAAGACACAACATCCTTATGTTATGTATGCCCAACATATTCACAAATCTTACATAGAAACAGAAAGGCTCTACATTCTCCATCTCATTGTCCTCGGCGTCCATGATTTCACCCCATGTGAGTTTCACAGGAGCTGGAGATGGACACCGTGGTAGTTCAGACATGGACTCAGGCTCCATAGTAGGCAGCAAGTTGGAAATGGCCTCTGATTGGAACTGAATAAAGAAAAAGTTAGAGAAAGAGTTAGCTTTAACGGCACTCGCCTCTTGAGGCACATAAAGCTAATTTATATAATCAGCAAAACTATTAATTAACATAGCATAGCATATTTCTTTACAACTTACCGTTGTACCAAGTCTGAATAATAAAAGCAAGGAAACTGCTGGCTCTATCTGAAATAAACTTTCTCGCGGTGCGATGTGAACTGCTGCTTGCTTTTCCTAACTTGCCGATGCTCTGGACTGTGGCTGACCAACACTACGTCATGTTCTGATTCTTTGTATGATGCGTTGTGTTCCGTCATTGCCATAGCAATGCTGTTCTCTCCACTACCCACCCTTCACCTGACCCCCCCCCTCCCCGCGCGGGTCATCAGGAGGTCATTATCAGTGATGGGCAGTAACGAAGTAAATGTAATTCGTTACTGTACTTAAGTGTCTTTTTCCAGTATCTGTACTTTACTAAAATATAACATTTCTTTGAGACTTCTTACTTTCACTCCACTAGATTTTGAAGTAAAATATCGTACTTTTTATTCCACTACATTATCCCACATCTCTCGTTACTTGTATTAGAAAAAAATAAATAAAAAGCAGTTGTCCAATCACAGCACAGCAAACCGAGCTACAGCGCGCGCAGTGTTTTTGAACCTAGGTATCTTTCCGGTTTCATTAAATGCAGCGAGTGTTAACGGTTCGGTAGAAAAACCCTGACCCCATCCCGCTACCTGCACACACATGACCCATGACCTGACCTGCAGGATTTGTTTTAAGATGTAGAACAGAAGAAAGACTCTTTCATATTCAGATACCTGCTCTGTCTCACTAACATCATCTTTGTGAAAATGTAGAGGTGAGCACGTGCTGTAATCATCATAATGGTCATTTTCTTTAATATGAATCTAATGTTAGCTCTCAGTAATGAAGGATTTTCTAGTGTATGTGAACAAATCTGTCATTATCTTAATTATGTCGTGTATGGCTAGTTCCGCTTTAGTTATCTAAGTAAGCTAATCAGTAGCTCTTGAGCAGCAGCTTATATTAACCTTACTGATGTTATACAGCATCCCAATAACCCAATAACTCAACTTTTATTGTTGATATTTGACCAGTCACCAAGTAACATTCCTTTTTCATAGTTTTTTTATTATGTAAAGCAGAATTACTGCACAAATACTGTAATTGCCCATCACACACCAAAGCATTAGTTACTAAATACTGAAATACTGACTTTGCTGAATTTGAACTTTTTTCCTCTGAATCTGTAGAGCAGCAAGTTTCTGTTAAAGTGAATCTGCTTAGATCCTCGTTGGTCATTTGTTTAAAACTGATTCCCCAGGACACAGTAGTGTCCAGCACACATTAGTTATTCTTTATGAGTTACCAAGTCAGACTGTCCAGCTGTAGTGCTTACTATTTCCTTCTGTTGTGATGTATATATTTTTATTTTTAAGCACTTTATTTAGGAAACAATTTACAAGCTATAGACCCTGTCTTTATATGTGTCCTTTTTCTTTTGTAGTGTCCATGCACAAATACCTGTGTCCTGTAAACACTGACACAAATACCTGTGCCCTGTAAACACTGACACAAATACCTGTGCCCTGTAAACACTGACACAAATACCTGTGCCCTGTAAACACTGACACAAATACATGTGCCCTGTAAACACTGACACAAATACCTGTGTCCTGTAAACACTGACACAAATACCTGTGTCCTGTGAACACTGACACAAATACCTGTGCCCTGTAAACACTGACACAAATACCTGTGTCCTGTAAACACTGACACAAATACATGTGCCCTGTAAACACTGACACAAATACCTGTGTCTTGTAAACACTGACACAAATACCTGTGTCCTGTAAACACTGACACAAATACCTGTGCCCTGTAAACACTGACACAAATACCTGTGTCCTGTAAACACTGACACAAATACCTGTGCCCTGTAAACACTGACACAAATACCTGTGTCCTGTAAACACTGACACAAATACCTGTGCCCTGTAAACACTGACACAAATACCTGTGCCCTGTAAACACTGACACAAATACCTGTGCCCTGTAAACACTGACACAAATACCTGTGTCCTGTAAACACTGACACAAATACCTGTGTCCTGTAAACACTGACAGACACACACACATTTCAACAGCAAAGTGTTTTATCATGTTTTAATGGTTACTATCTTAAGTATAACATAAGTCTTAACAGGAAAACCTAACTTATCTAAAGTCCTGCTGTTCTACAGCCCCCATGTTCCCAATAATAACAATAATGTTAACTGACATCTGAATCATGATCATTTCTCAGACCTTGTATTAACAGGCATGTGTGAGCAGAGTGACAGATTCTTCTGACATAAAATGAATAGTTCATACACAAAATGACAACATTAGAGCTGGGATAAATACTTTAATCAAGTAAAAATTAGAATAACATTTTAACTAGAGTATCTGTACTTTTATTGTGTACTTTGTGTACAATAATGTGTACTTTGCCCACCACTGGTCATTAGTGACCTTCAGTAAAGCAGTTTCCGTACTGTGTTTAGTACGGAACCCTGACTTGAATTTGAGGTTTCAGATTCAGTGGAAAGCTTAAAGTAAGAGAGAACAGTGGGAAAAGCAACAGGCTCACTGTGGAGTGGGATAATATTTTAGGCCTATATGAATTTGTGTCATTGTAAAACGATGAGGTAGCATCATGAGTAGTTTTGAACACCATTTCTGTTTTTGGTCTGATGAAGTAAGGTTTTAACAAGACAAGAAGGGTGCATTGTTTAGGTGTGTCTGTTAAGCATGAATAGTCTTTGTGTAGATAATAAATTAACATTAACTTAGTATTGCAAGTCTTATCAAAAATAGACACAACCTGCACAACAGTATCCATTAGATCTCCTCTAAAGTTAAAGTTAGAGTCAAAAAAGCACATATGGGTAAGATGGTCAAGTGCCAATAGACAACCGGACTCCTTAGAAGGTATATTTTATTGTAGTAGATTATGGAGATAGTTACATTTTCTATTACTTTTGTCTGGTACTGTATGATTGTTTCTTTAAATGCCAGATGACCTTGTTCTAAACACTACTATAATACTGGATCTAGAGGTTCTTGTTTGTTGTTTGAGTCCATATAACAATTTCAAATCCATTTTAATATACTGCCCATGGTACATTGCTATCAACACACTGAATACGTTCAATTTTGTCTCCTTTCTTTAGAGAACATTGTGATCTGTGAGCAAGGCTACAGCACGCTGGATCATAGTAAGATCTCTGCTTCCTTATGGTTGGGCTGATGAGCATTTTACTTCTTTTGATGTTGCTATTGGGCTACAGCAATTTTACATGTGTCTCTGTGCAGGAGATGAATCTATTTGGATCAGAAATGCAATCTAAGGATGGGCTGTGGAATTAGAAGCAGATTTACTTATACTTGTTCACATTTTTTACTTCTATTTAAAGTTGTAATGGAAAGAGGACATGCACTTTAGAAGCTTCAAACACCACCTTTACAGATCCTTGTGCTGAAACTGCTAAATACCTCACTGTCTCCTACATCTTGTGGGAGTAATTTTTGACTGGTTTAGAGTGTTCAAAGTGGTTTGGAGTGTTTAAAGTGTATTTGAATGGTTTAGAGTGTTTAAGGTGTATATGAATGCATTCTTGTTTGGATATGTATAAAACAATTAGAATCAGAGGACAGCATGATTGGGTTGTCAGGCACCACCTCAATTTATTGATCACCTCTATTTACAGGTTTAATAATGTAGGGTTTAACACAAACGTGCGGGATGAGGGGTTTGGGCAATGCTTGTTAACTCTGGGCTGAGATTACATAGCTGGTATGGAATGAGAAACAGTGAGGGTAACATCAGTTTGGTAGGCCTTTTCAGTGGTAGACGAAACTTGGAGCTGTGCCCAGGGTCATCGTGCCCCGCTATATGGCTGAGAGTACGTGAGAGAAAACGCAATTAAAACTGCAGGCTGGTGCAAATGTAAAGAAAAATAGAGCAATGAATTAAACTGAAGCAATCATAGATGGAGCAGAGGCCCCGAAAAGATAATAGTGATAGTGCCACTGATAAGAGCACAGATGCCCATTATTTTTTATATGACTGATCTCAAAAGTCCAATTATAATGGAATGTGAAAGAGTTAAAAATTAAAGATATAATGGTGTCCAAAAAGAACCCGATATTCCAAAAAAGAAAATAGGTGGGACTTTCTCAGTGAAGAGGGTTTGGTTTGAATATTATGAAAAGATAAGAGAAAAGAATAAAAAGGCTATGTTTTGTGATGATTATTTCAGAGGTTGTTGGGATGTTCATTCATGAGCAGCTCAGTTCTTGTAAGCAGCGCTGATCGCAAATAAAACCTTGTATCTGCATTCATCCAGTCTGCATGATTCGTCTTCTTTAGTTAGAGTCTTGCTTGACTGAACTGTCGGGTCAATGTGGAGTTTGGAGTCAGATAATAGCGAAGTATTAATGGAGTAGTGTTAAGTAGTACATTATAGTATGGGACAAAAAATATGGGGTATGGGGTAAAAATATTTTCCACATTGTTTTGGTGACCCCGACGTGATAGAATATACGCGATTGGAACAAAGCACAACGGAGCCCCGGACCTGGGACCTGCGGTTGCAGCTGCCACCCACAGACCAGACACTTGGCCATCTAGGACAAAGGTAAGGCAGAAGCCTGTTTAATGGAAATTCTGCATTAGTTGTGTGTGGTCTGGGGAGGTGGAGGCGCCCGTTCCGAGGACGGATCAGCTCTGTTTTGTCTTGATAGAGTAATCGTAAGTTAAAGTTACATAAAATCATATGATAAAATTGCATGATTAATGCATGATAAAGACTGGATGGTGTCAGATGTGTGAATGAACTAAAAAAACGTCCCTGCAGGGTTCAATATGATCGAAAGTCCTGGTGGGTTCCAGGTGGTATGAAAGTTCTGTGAAAAAGACCTTGTTTGGAAGCAAACAGAGTGTTCAGTAGCAGAAATTAAATTCTGTGAACAAGAACACTGTCAATGGGAGAAAATCAAGAGTCAAGTAACAGGTGTAACAAGTAAAAATTCCTGGATCCCGGGTGATACAGTGAAAGGAATAAAGAGAAATACAGAGAAATAAAGAGAAATAAAGGGAATAAAGAGAAATACAGAGAAATAAAGAGAATAAAGAGAAATACAGAGAAATAAAGAGAAATAAAGTGAATAAAGAGAAATACAGAGAAATAAAGGGAATAAAGAGAAATACAGAGAAGTAAGACGTAAAATTCCCGGGTCCAGGTGATAGTGATGAAAGAGAAAAGAAACAAAGAGAAAAAGTGCTGAGTAGAAATTCCCGGGTCCAGGTGATAGTGAAGAGAGAAAAAATAAAGACAAAAAACAGAAGTAAAAAAAAAAGGGGGCCCCGTTGTAAATAAGGTGTGTTTGTCTTTGTTGTTGTTGTGGTGTATCTGAGAACTTCTGTGTGGCTTTGAATCTGGGTGATGGTATTGTATGGCTAGTTGTGTACATGCTTGACTTTGTTATTCTCGGATGCTGAGAAAATCACTGTGTAACGGTGAAGTGTGATCTGAATCTGGGGGTGATATTTTGCTGATTGTGCTGCATTTGAAATGAAGCTGGATTGAAGTAGTGATTGCACTGGTAATTCTTGCATTGTGTAAATACATTGTGGGGTATGGAGTGTATACAGGTTGAATTTGAAATGTATATTTTGGAGATATATCGTAGAGGTAATGAAGAAAAGCTGAAGGTGTTATTGGAATGGTTCCGATTTAAATATTGTGTTGAAACGACCACTCACAGGTGGAAGGTAAAAGACGATAAATAGACGACGGTACTAGGGCATGAGCTTATGGCGACATGTTTATAGTGAACTCTGACAAGAAGCGGCTTTGCATTTACGCCCACCCTTATAAGAAATCATGCTCTGTCAGAGCTCATTGACCGCAGTGAAAGAAAACAATATTTTCTGAAAAGACCCTAAACTTTAGCTATAACTTTATATAAACTTAAAGAAGCTAAACTTCTCATAGTCAAATGTCCGGCACACAAAACAGACGGCTCGTTCTTAACTAGTGGTAACACTGCAGCGGATGAGGCAGCCAAATTAGCAGCTTTAGGCCACACCAACATTTTGCTAGTCATGGACTCTGAGGATGATACCGCCCCGGAAGCGGATTTGACCTCGTTAGTGGCGGCGCAAAATTCGGAGCGGTTAAAAATGCTGCTTATGTGTGCTATTACTTTTCATGCTGATAAGTATTATAGTTTTTATATGGATTTTTAAATGTATTTTTCACAGACTTCAGACTGCTAGTGTGTGTGTGTGTGTGTGTGACGTCAGCTAGAGTGAGGGATGAGGGTTTTTTTTGGTTATCTGTAGATATGTAAAACATTACTCCACTGATCTCAGTAGTATTATAAGCTGCAGTTTAGCTTCTTGGTAGAAGCCGTAAACATTCCTCTGTAGATGCTTTAAACAAGCATGTAAAACATTACTCCACTGATCTCAATAGTGTTATAAGTTACAGTTTAGCTTATTTGGTAGAGCGCCCGATAATACGATAATAGACATATTTGAACTGTGACTTTAGTTTGTATATTATTTGAGAATGTCTTGCAATAGTTTAAGCATATTTAGCGTGTATATCGTATATTGTGTATTTGATGGTGGCTAGTGGTAGTGCATGTAAAGTATTAGTACCACTGATCTCAATGACTTTACAAGTGGCAGTTTAGCTTATTTGGTAGAGCGTCCGCCTCACATGCTGGAGACCCGGGTTCGAGACCTGCTTGGAGTTGTATTTATATATTATTTCAAGTTCTCGCAACAGTTTATATATTTATATATATATACAGTGAAACCTTGACTTACTAGTGACTCAACTTACGAGTTTTCCGAGATACGAGCCGTCGCTCGCTCAATTTTTTGCTTTAAGATATGAGCCGAGATCTGAGTTACGAGCGAGCGAGCTTACGCAATTAATTGTAGCATTAAGTGTGTAGCGAGTAAGTTAACTTAAGCGATAGAGCACGAAATGAAAAACGCCACCCACCTCCTCCAATCTCCTCCACCTCCACCATCATCTTCGTCTGATCTTCAACGTAAATACACTTAATAAAACCAGTTTATTTCTTTACATTCTCTTTTATTATGTATTATTATTGTTTTATACATTATTTGTTATTTATAAAGTACATTTTTCTTATTTAAAAAACACGTAACAAAAAAATTGGTGTGAAAAAAAAAAATTGGTTTATTTTATATGGATTTTAAATGTATTTTTCAAGGACTTCAGACCGCTACCGTGTGTGTGTGTGTGTGTGTGTGTGTGTGTGTGTGTGTGACATCAGCTAGAGTGAGGGAAGAGGTGTTTTTTAAGGACACATCATCTTTAAACTGTTCCTACAGCTTGAATTCTTACTCTACAGCCACATAAACTACCTTAAACTTTTTAAACTGTGACTTTAGCTTTTAAATATTATTTGAGCATGTCTTGCAATAGTTTAAGCAACATATTCGCAATCACACTCGCATTTTCTCCTGGAAATGCAACATTGCAACATTGCTTACGCAATCACACTCTTGTTATCGTCACTATTTTTTATTATTATTATTATTATTATTATTATTATTCCGGTTCCTGGACTCGCTACTAGTCCTAAACAGTAATAGCTAAAATTATGGTTCCATCGCTAAAATGTTGGTTATGTTCTGCTTAAGTGTGCTATTACTTTTCATGCTGATAAGTATTGTAGTTTATTTTATATTAATTTTAAATGCATTTTTTACGGACTGCACTTCCTGGTTTCCGCACGGACATTTAAGGAGAGCGCTCACAGTTCGGTTTTTCTCAGCAGTTGCCGTAAACAAGCATGTAAAACGTTACTAGTCCTAAACGGTAATAGCTAGAAACATGGTTCCAACGCTAAAATGTTGCCCATGTTATGCTTATGTGTGCTATTACTTTTCATGCTGATAAGTATTGTAGTTTATTTTATATTAATTTGTACATGCATTTTTCACAGACTTCACTTCCTGGTTTCTGTACAGTTCGGTCTTTCTCTGAGATTTTCGGTAGGTGCCGTAAACGAGCATCTGTAGATGTCGTAAACAAGCACGTAAAAGGTTACTAGTCCTAAACGGTAATGGCTAGAAACATGGTTCCAACGCTACAGTGCTGCTTATGTGTGCTATTACTTTGCATGCTGATAAGTATTATAGTTTTTTATATGGATTTGTAAATGTATTATTCCCGGACTTCAGACCGCTGCTGTGTGTGTGTGTGTGTGTGTGTGTGTGTGACACGTCAGCTAGAGTGAGGGATGAGGGTTTTTTTTGGTTATCTGTAGATATGTAAAACATTACTCCACTGATCTCAATAGTGTTATAAGTTACAGTTTAGCTTATTTGGTAGACCGCCTGATAATACGATAATAGACATATTTTAACTGTGACTTTAGTTTGTATATATTATTTGAGAATGTCTTGCAATAGTTTAAGCATATTTAGCGTGTATATCGTATATTGTGTATTTGATGGTGGCTAGTGGTAATGCATGTAAAGTATTAGTATCTCAATGATGTTATGGGTTGCAGTTTAGCTTATTTGGTAGAGCGTCCGCCTCCGGGTTGCATCGCTTGTGGCACTTTGTTAATGCGCCCGCCTCCCATGCTGGAGACCCGTGTAAAATATTGTAAAATATTAGTACCACTGATATCAATAACATTACAAGCTGCAGTTTAGCTTATTTGGTAGAGCGCCCGCCTCCCATGCTGGAGACCCGGTCGGAGTGGTATTTATATATTATTTGAGAATGTTTTGCAATAGTTTGAGCAACATATCGCTTAATAGCTATACGGTAATAGCTAGAAACATGCTTCCAATGCTAAAATGCTGCTTAGGTATGCTATTACTTTTCATGCTGATAAGTATTATAGTTTATTTTATATTAATTTTTAAATGCAATACGTACTTCAGACCGCTACTGTGTGTGTGTGTGTGTGTGTGTGTGTGTGAGAGAGAGAGAGAGTGAGGATGAGGTTGGATGCATCATCTTTAAACTGTTCCCAGCGCACACACTAGTTTAGATTTCATATTTTAACTGTGACTTTAGTTTGTATATATTATTTGAGAATGTATTGCAATAGTTTAAGCATGTATAGCTTTTATATTTGTAACGGAGAGTAGTGCTACGTGCTGTGATGTAAACCTCATCTTAATAAGTTTACTTGCCAACGAAAGCTTTTATTGCTTGTGGTACATTGTTAGTGCGCCCGCCTCCCATGCGCGAGACACGCTCAGAGTTGTATTTATATATTATTTCAGAATTTCTTGCAATAGTTTAAGCAACATATCGTGTAAACGGTAATAGCAAGAAAAATGTTTCCAACGCTAAAATGCTGCTTATGTGTGCTATTACTTTTCAACCGCCTGTGCCACGTCAACCACGTGCATACATTAGGTGAAGGCCGACACTTGCAGAAAGTGTGGTTGTTCTAGGACATCAGCAACTGGACATAGCCAAGACAAGGCCAGAATTTATTGTCCAGTGACAGAGATGATGACAGAACAACAGTTGCTCAAAAAAATAAAGAAAATATAGATATGTTGCATATAGCACTTGTATTCTTACAAAGTTACATGTATTTTATATTTAAATATTTGATGTTTAAATAGTATTTTTCTGTTTTGTTTATAGTTTAATATATTGCTATTTTATAATGTGTCACTTGTATTTATTATTAGGGTACATGTATTAAATAATGTATTATTTGAATTGTATTTGCACATTATTCAACTGCTGCTATACGTACTGTATTGTCTCTTTGCACTGTCTTTTGTCTTGCACTGTTAGCACCAAGTTGCACACGATGTACTTTATGAAGCTAGGACAGCTTACTTTCCGTCCTTAGCTCTGTGTTTTGTAATTATGTTGTTTATGTAGCACCAGGGTCCTGGAGAAACATGGTCTCATTTCACTGTGTACTGCATCAGCTATATGTGGTCAAAAGGACAATAAAAGATTCTTGACCTGACTTGAATGTATTCTTTGTTTTATCATTATAAGTTTATTTAGGTGTGTGCTTCAACATATATATTTAATAATATAAATATTGGTAGTTTTTTTGTTTTAATTAAAAAAATTACAAAACAGGTGCATATAAATCACACGTGGCACTCTGTCTCTCCTTTGCTTTCTTCCTTTCTTTCTTTTCTTTTCTTTCTTTTTTCTTCCTTCCCCTCCTTCCCCATTTTTTTTTCCTTTCTTCCCCACCCGAAGCAGACTATTGAACTTTGGCTCAGCTAGTAGAGCGGTGGACTGTAGGTGCTTACAAATGAACATCCTTAGGTTGCCGTTTCAAATCCGGCTCGAAGGATGGCGTTTACCAGCCTCCAGAAAGCACGTCGTTTGTGTGCTGCCGCTAGCTCTGGCCGGGCGCAAAAACGAGCTTGCTTCTCTGACCGGGAATCAAACCAGGGCTGCCGGGGCAAGAGCGCCGAATCCTAGCCATTAGACCACCAGGGAGACACAGACAGGTTTGTAGGCCTCGTGCGGCTGGGCGCAGCACCTAGGATTGGCCTCTAGTGCCGATTTACCGCAATTCCGGATGAGTTACACCTGAGGAAACAGCAGTTTAAACAAATTCGCTTTAAGATCAACAGAATGTCTGCACAGACTGTCTCAAAAGACTTAAAAGAGGTCCCACCTCTCAGCTGCAGGGTCACCAGTTTGCAGTCTGTCCAGAGTCCCCGTGCGTGTACACCCGGTGTTCTCCGGTTTCCTCTCACCTCCAAAAGACACGCCAGTAGGTGGATCGGCTGAAACAAATTGCTATTAGGTATGAGCGAGTGCGTGAATGTGTTTGCACAGTGCCCTGTGATGAGCTGGCAAGCCATGCAGGGTGTACTGCTCACCGATCAGGTCTAGACAAGAACAGGTATGTCTGTCCTATGGAAAAGCTTTGACGTGCAGCGATGCACACAAACGTTCACATCTGACCGTTTTGGCCCATCGCTTTTGAGGTGCCTGGTGGACAGAGTGAAACCCTGCGCATTACGTCCTCTCTATTTACTTAGTTTAAGTCAACGCACCGGCGAGGACACCCACACGTAAAAACCCGAGATTGCAAACGAGATTGTAACGGTGAAGAAGGGTCTAACATCGACAAGAAAGTTTATAGGCCCCAGTAAATCTGGCCTAGGGCCCCTGAAACCGCTGCGCTACGTGGCTCGTAACAGACAAAAATCACCAGGGGTCCCGTTTGCCAGGTTGTTGCCCAAAGGTGGCCCGGAGCCCTCCCTTCGATAGCTCAGCTGGTAGAGCGGAGGACTGTAGGTGCTTACAAATAGACATCCTTAGGTCGCCGGTTCAAATCCGGCTCGAAGGACGGCTTTTACCAGCCTCCGGGAAGCGCGCCGTTTGAGTGCATCTGCCTCTTGCAGCCGCTAGCTCTGGCCGGGCGCGAAAAAGAGCTCGCTTTCCTGACCGGGAATCGAACCCGGGCCGCGGCGGTGAGAGCGCTGAATCCTAGCCGCTAGACCTCCAGGGAGACGCAGACAGGTATGTGGGCCTCGTGCGGCTGGGTGCAGCACCCAGGATTGGCCTCTAGTGCCGATTTACGGCAATTCCGGATGAGTTACACCTGAGGAAACAGCAGTTTAAACAAATTCGCTTTAACGTCAACAGAATGTCTGCACAGACTGTCTCAAAAGACTTAAAAGAGGTCCCACCTCTCAGCTGCAGGGTCACCAGTTTGCAGTCTGTCCAGAGTCCCCGTGCGTGTACACCCGGTGTTCTCCGGTTTCCTCTCACCTCCAAAAGACACGCCAGTAGGTGGATCAGCTGAAACAAATTGCTATTAGGTATGAGCGAGTGCGTGAATGTGTTTGCACAGTGATGAGCTGGCGAGCCATACGGGGTGTACTGCTCACCGATCAGGTCTAGACGAGAACAGGTATTTCTGTCCTATGGAAAAGCTTTGACATGCAGCAATGCACACAAACGTTCACATCTGAAGGTTTTGGCCCATCGCTTTTGAGGCGCCTGGTGGACAGCGTGAAACCCGCATTAGATAGATAGATAGATAGATAGATAGATAGATAGATAGATAGATAGATAGATAGATAGATAGATAGATAGATAGATAGATAGATAGATAGATAGATAGATAGATAGATAGATAGATAGATTCAACTTCATTGTCATTGCAGAGTGCAGGTACATAGCAATGAAATGCTGTTTAGCATCTACCAGAAGTGCAAATAGTAGAAATTCTGCCAATGAACAGGTGCAGATAAATATGTAAATATGTACATCGATAAATAAGGCTATGTCAGAGTGTGCATAGAGAAGTATGTGCAAGTAATATTTACAGTAGATAAAGTGACAGGTGTAATTATAATTGTGCTAAAAATGTGTGCATTATGTAAAATGTATGTACAACAGTAACAGATAATATACATATATTATATAGTATGTATAAATATAGTATATGTAAATGTATATAAATAGATAGACAAATAGATAATACTAGGTGTAATCTATGAAATGGACAATATGTACAATAATTATATTACACACTGAGAAAAAATTATATTATAACAGAATGTACAACAGAATGTTTAACAGTGAAAAATATTATATTAACAGAATGTACAGAGTGGAGCAGAACTGTAAAGTGGTAAGTGTAGAAAGACATGAGTGTCCTAGCGGTGTAGTGTAGAGTTCAGTAGATTTATGGTTGAAGGAAAAAAACTGGCCCTAAACCTACTGGTTCTGGTGAGGATGGACCTGTATCTCCTCCTGGATGGAAGGTTGAACAGTTTGTGACTCGGGTGGGAGGAGTCTTTGATTATTTTGTGTGCTCTGTGTAGACATCTACTGTGGTGAAGAGACCCAATGGCAGGTAGTTGGGTGCCGATGATGCGTTGGGCGGTTTTCACAACCCTTTGCAGAGATTTCTTTTCACACATCGTGGAGCTGCCATGCCACACTGTGATGCAGCTCATCAAGATGCTCTCAATGATGCAGGGGTAAAAGTTGGTCAGGATCTTGGGGGATAGGTGAACTTTCTTCAGTCTCCTTAGGAAGTAAAGACGCTGTTGTGCCTTCTGAAACAGAGTTGAGGTGTTCAGATGCCAGGACAGATCCTCAGAGATGTGGACACCCAGGAACTTAAAGCTGGAGACACGCTCTACTTCAGACCCGTTGATGTAAATAGGGGAGTAAAACTTACAAGGTCTCTCTCTCTCTCTCTCTCTCTTTCTCTCTACCTATATAAGAAAGCATAAACCAGCACTAACTGGTATAAACCAGTATAAACCAGCACTAACTGGTATAAACCAGTATAAACCAGAATTAACTGGTATAAACCAGTATAAACCAGCACTAACCAGTATAAACCAGTATAAGCCAGTATAAACTAGTACTAACTGGTATAAACCAGTATAAACCGGCACTAACTGGTATAAACCAGTATGAACCAGAATTAACTGGTATAAACCAGCACTAACCAGTATAAACCAGTATAACCAGCACTAACTGGTATAAACCAGTATAAACCAGCACTAACTGGTATAAACCAGCACTAACCAGTATAAACCAATATAAACCAGCACTAACTATAACTATAAATAACTTATTCTATACCGTTTTGCCAGATCTAAAGGGCAGAAATATGAGGTGTGTCTGGGTTTATTTGATGTCCAGAGAATGCACTCATGGAAGATCATGTCTGATTATTTTTTAAGGCTTCATACAGAATCTATTCAGCTTCTGTTTCTGTTGACATGTGAGTCAGAATATAAAACACTCTTACAGCTGACAAGTGCATGAATTCTACACACTGTCTCAACACAGTAGTTTATAAAGGTTTAGGTCACAACAGAAGATGATCTTTACCTATTCATATTGTAAATACTGGGCTTTATGTAACTACAGTGATTGGTACAAGCCTCTGAAATGGCATGTTCCATTAAATATCTACACCAATACGAAGGTCATTGGAAATACCAAGATTGTGTGCACGTGTGCATGTGTACGCATGTTTGTCTAGACATGCTGGATGGGAGAGTATGTGATGATAGGATGAAATATTTTAGTTTGTAGTGTTTCAATTAGAACTCCATCACCATATCACACAAAAATAATAATAAACATAATTTATTTAGAGTAAGCGCTCTGTGTGCTGCCATTGTCCAGTAAAAAGTCCATTATGATTAACTCATGTTAATAATAAGAATATGAACAATAAAATAATTACAACACAGGACAGCTGTTCTAACTGTTAGATAAGCTTTATTTCAACTCCACTGATCAAAATGTTTGCTTACAGTTGCCTTTTAGTCCTACTGCCAACACGATTTTTCCATTTTCAGACAGTTCACATTTATCTATGACAAGAAGCAAGATATGCCACAAATGATCTAAAACCACACCATCAGACTGAGCTTTGTCCAGCAACTTCCATGTACATTAGTGTCTTAAAGATCAATTTCAGCCACAGCAGTATGTCAGAGCTTGAGATGCATTTCCTCAAAACACCTGGAATCAGTTATAAATGTTGCCTGCACAGACAAAACAAGGACATTTTAAGACACATTGAGGCCATTTCTGTCATAAATGAACACACTTAAATTAATACACTAGCCTTCAAAATAAGGAATGTACAAAACAGAAAAGAAATATATAAAAGGTGGACACTTTATAGCCTTGCTAAGGCCATAATAAAATATATAGTGGGGTCCAAATGTCTGAGACCACTAGGAAAAATGCTTCTTTTTTGCATTTTTTTCTAATTTAATACATTTATTTGTTTTACAGATTATATTATTTGACACCAACTTGAAGTAAAATCTTTAAATTTATGCAAGATGCCTTTCTGAGTTTCTAGCATTTAGCATGTTGCCGTTTTTGCTTTAAATGAGTTTGTGCATTTGAGCTGCATGGACACCACAAGTTTATGCAAAACCTTACAAGCCATTTTAGATTAAATGCATCAGTGTCACTTGAACACATGCTTCAGTAAAAAAGATCAGACATGAGGAAAATCTCACCTTTAAATAGACACCTAGAAAGAGTACAGAATCTTAAATTAACTATTGTTTATTTTCTATATTTTAAAGAGGAAAAAGTGCAGTTGAAGAAAAATCCCAGATTATTAATGTGGTCACAGAATTTTGGACTCCATGCGTAGATTTGTTGTTTTACCCGAGTTGGTTTCTTCAAGTCTTTTGTTTTGTGGTGATTGAATGAATCTGACATTTGACAAATTCAGCCTTTCAGCCTGTGAAATGTTAAAAAAAAAACCTGTGAGGGTGGACTAATGCAAATTTTGTTGAGATGACTAGAGCACAAGCCCCCATTTAAGAATATTGAGGATTAATAAGAGCTTAATCCTAGAAGGAAAACAATGTTTTCTACAAATAAAGTTTAAAAGCTTAGGTTTATTCTGATTCAGCTGATTTTTTTTCAGTGGACATAATCAATACATTTATCACATTACAATTATTTATGTGAGTAATAAACCATATAAACATACTGTGATAACACTTTACATTAAGGCTCTGTTAACTTACTTTATTTACTGCATTAGTTAACATTAAAGAAATGCTTATATGAAAGCTTATACCGTCTTTATAACAGATCACCTTAGACCCTGAATCTGTTCTTGGAGCTGGATTTGATTTGTATTGTGAAATGTGAACTGACAGAAACTTCTTAACAATTACTGGTATACTTATGAAGAACAATTTACTTTAAAATAAATAACAGAACTGTAGGATGGGAATAATGAGGATTTAAGTGTTTTAAACCTAAGTGCCAGAATCTCTTCACAGAGCTTTAACTATGCGGTATTTCAAGATAATCACAGCCACATACAGTGTGATGAGATGAAATAATAATTCTCTCAGACTCAATGTCTAAGACACATGTATGACATTTCATAGTGCTGACGAGACATATATAAAGTGCAACAGGAATAAGAAGCATGCAGGGAGGGGCTATGGGTAACAGTGGGGGTAAGTACACACATGGGTTCAAAGTTTTAAAGTGCAGTAATGCTTGTAAAAGTAACCTGAGATGAATGAAATTTAAAGTGACACAGTGTGTAGTAAGGTGTTAAGTCAGTAGTCTGTGTTATTCCTGCTGCCACCTCTGTATGATGGCCTTCTGCCTCTTTAAACAGCTGAGCACACAGACCTTCAGCCAAATATGGCAATTCTGTAAACTTTTACATTCATCCTGAAGGAAATTTCAGAGTGCTTTAAGTGAAGGAAAGTGTAGGGACAGGCCTTGTTTTCTTTCCACATCCTCCAGCTGAAATTAATCACCGGACCTAACTTATAAACACTGATTCAGATGTTTGAAACTGAAAAGTGTTTAAAAAAGAAAAGAAAAGAAAAACTATTTATTATATACAAGAAGTACAAGTATAAAAACAAATTTCATTCATGTCATTTAATTCATTTATTATTTTATTTCATTAAGTGGTTACAGGCTGGTCTTCTTGTGAAAGTATATAAAGAGACTTAATGCTTTACTTCTATACTCTGTGGTACCTGTTAGTAAGTCTCCTGTATTAGGTCAATTCTCAATCTCACCACAGGATGGCAGTATCGGATACAGTTTATATAAAACAAGGGGAAACCTAGAACTACCTGACAATCATTAGATTATATATCCAACAGTGAGATTGATTTGTTGTGAGAAAGCCTAGTGCATAAATTGATTGAAATAATAAGTTGCTGAATTTTCTCAGGAACAGCCATCTAGTTAAATTCAGTGAATGTCAGATGATGTTTGTGTGTTGCCAGGTGTGTAGTTTTCAGACCAAACGATTATTTCAGGTCTTGTGTGTGGCACATGTTCCATAATCTTCTTGCCAAGTAAGAATGTCACTTTTGAGAGATACAAGTTCTTCTCTGCTGACCAGACACAAGGAGTGAGTTTTGACCAGTACCTTGTGGAACTGCACACACTGAGTAAGACTTGTGAATTTGGAGATTTTAGAGGCTCTGACACAGTGTATGTAAACTTCTGGTTTCAATGGTAAGTACCTGGGTGTTCATCTCAACTATAAACTGGACTGGACAGACAATTCCACTGCACTTTACAACAAAGGTCAGAGCAGATGGTACCTGCTGAGAAGACTCAGTTCCTTTGTAGTGCAGTGGGCAGTCCTCAAGATCTTTTTTGACTCTGTGGTAGTATCTGTCATTTTTATGTTTCTTTTTCAGCTGGGGCAGTGGCAATTCTGCTGCAGACAGGAAGAGACTGGATAAAATTATAAAGATAGCTCTTTCATAGGATGCAGTCTCGACCCAGTGCAGGTGGAGGGAGAAAGGAGGATGATGGTCAGGTTCTGGAAGACTCTGATGACCCTGGGCAGCTCCTGTAGTGGTAGGCTACTTCACCCCAAGTGTTTGAGAGAGCGGTACTGTAGGTCTTTCCTCCCTGCTGCTGTGAGACTGTACAACCAGCACTGCTCCCAGTAGCCCCTTCCACAAACTGGACAATACATTTGGGGATTTCTACTATATCATATGAGAATTGTGCAATAACAAGATTAATTTTTACACAAGATACTTTATCTTGATATTTTCTCTATTTTATAATCAGATTACAATTTATTATCATCATCATTATCATTATTATTATTATTATTATTATTATTATTATTATTATAAACTGAAGAAGATAAATTACTGAAATTGTATGAATGAATAGAATTATAATGAATTATTATTATTGTTATAACTTTATTACAAAATACAGTGGTAAAAAGAAAGTATAGACAAGAAATTTGCTTGATAACAGAAAACGTTTACAAAAATTGCCCCAGATTACTTGATGTCATTTCATCGATTCTCCAGCAGATGGCGCAAAGGGATTGTTGGATTTGTTTTACAATTTCTCTGACAGTTAGTGACATGCATTTATGAGTACTGTGTTCATATTTACAAAGCTCTTCACACAGTTAGAGCAACAACGGTCTATAATAAAGTGTATGTGTTAACAATAAGAACAATACAATAATAGTAATTACTTTATTATAATTATAATTAATAACGATAACAAACATAATAATAATAATAATAATAATAATAATGATAATAATTATCATCATCATCATCATCATCATCTGCGTGACCCCAATCCGCATCTCAGGTATTCCCACGTTGGGTCTCGAGCCGCGTGAATCTGTGCATTTTAGACGTCACGTGCGCATGCGTATTCGCTTCTTTGAATAGTTTGTGTTTAAACTGTATCCATGGTGATAACGCGTCACATCGAGCAGTTTAAAATCATAACTCGGCATTTGCTCCTTGGATACAGACAAACATCTGCTCTACAAAAACTCATCTCTTCATCTGAACAGCGCACAACTGAACATCGGAACAACTACATCAACACCACGAACAGCGACTCCCGACGAAGGACTTCATCAACACCACGAACAGCGACTCCCGACGAAGGACTTCATCAACACCACGAACAGCGACTCCCGACGAAGGACTTCATCAACACCACGAACAGCGACTCCCGACGAAGGACTTCTGACTCTGCGATGGATTTCCGCGTAATGCTGCAAGACCTGAAGAGCTTGACCCTGGGTGAGATCGCCTGTGCTGCGGGTCTGGTCACTCTCTCCTCCGGTGTGAGTTACTTCATTTCCCGCAGCCTCCGGGGAAAAAGATCTCCTCAAGGTAGGAAGAGCTTTATCCTACCACGTGACTTTAATGTCTCACTGATTTTACAATAAATCCAGTTGAAGTTACAGTTACAGTCTAATGTTATGTAGCTCACAAGCGACCTCATCTGTTGCCGCGAATTAGCCTCATGCTAGTTATCGTGCTAGCGAACTTGGCTACTGGTTTAAATCACACAATAAAATCATTAAGCTTGGTTTAAGAATTTATTTTATTTCCACAATGAAATATTTCCCCCATCAGAAGGTCACTTAACAACCCTGAGTACTGGTTTTACACTAAATCATGATTAGACTAGTGATTATCCAGTTAGCGCCCTAAAGGACTTGATTACAGATGTATGTTAGCTAGCTAGCGCATTTCGCTAATCATTTCATGTACACAATATCATATTGAGTATAAAGCTTGCTGAAGTCGGGTGAAGGTGTAAATAATTATACAGTATAATATTTAGATAGATTTTGGATGATGGACAGGGACAGGAGGTTTTTGAGACTTTAATCAGTCACATGTACAGTGAATTTACACAAGCTGAATACTAATGCTGATATTTGTCTGTTTATTCACGAGTGAACTAGCTAACAAACTCACAATATTATTAACTTTTCTGCATTAAAAAGAAAGTTTTTTACTTCTCCCTTTCTCTCTGTTGTTCAGACATGTGTTCATTTAAGATTAGTACATAAAATGTGTTTTTAAATAGAAAAATCCTCATTTCCGGGTGTGGAAAACACAGGTTTAACTACACTGTTAGTAAGCCTGGATAATTAACTTGGTAGCATCATTAAGATAAATAATTTATTCATTAGAGCAAAAATAAAAATGAGTGGATGGTTAAAAAAGTATTTTAAATTAATGCTTGGCTATAAATTATAGCATATATTTAATGGTTAGCTAGTGCACTTGAAAACATGTCTACCCATTTTGAAATCTCATCACAATACAACTCATAAACTTGACTATTGGTTTATATGTACGATAGAAAATATTAGTTGTAATTGAAGTTATAATTATGAATCACATACAAATAAAAGTAATTTATTACAGCTCCTGTTAAATCCCCGAGAGAAACACCAAGGGCTCCTTCTGTCATGGTTGTTGAGCCGATCTCTCTGCTGCATCCCACCATACGCCGCCATGTACCTACAGCTGCTGTTCTGGTAACCAAACCTTTCATTTACTTACTAAAAGCAATCTCTGAATTTTCCAAGCAGCAGAATGTTCAGTGTGTTAGTATGAAACTGCTATGATAAAAAGCCCTTATGATCTTCATGCTTTATTTTTCACAGTTTCTCAGGACTGGTGAGCTGTACAGCGTCTGCCGAAGTGTTCCCTCCCACATTGCAGACTCCTCCCTCTCACATGTAATCACAGTATTCATTACTCTGATGAAGAGATTTGATATTAATGATTTTTAGAAGAGCATTTTAATAAAATATATCTTGAGTTTCATCTTCCCGTTATTTGCAGGAATTCTCTTATTTTGCCCACACTGAGGATGGTTTCACTGGCATTCAGGTAAGGGATTATTTATTGTGGCATTGCAAAATTGTGTTAATTGCAGTGACTAATTGTGTTTGTGTGTTAAGGATGTTGAGAGAAATCTTCAGCTGCTGCCTTATGCACATGATCCATCCAATACCTTTCTGGTAAACAAACCTTTACTCAAGCTGTTTTTACTGTAAGGAAAGTGACAGAATGTTTGATGTGTTATTATGAAACACAAACACACACATCACACACAAACACACACATCACACACAAACACACACATCACACACATCACACAAACATACACATCACACACAAACACACACACATCACACACACACATCACACACACACACCACACACAAACACACACACATCACACACAAACACACACATCTCCTTCTTTACAAGTTCTCATTTTGTTTTTCTTTTTTTGTATTTCTAGTCAGTGAACACTATTCTATCCTTCATCAGGAGGATAAGGGGCCCTGAAACTCAGCTCTGCTGGGTTTTATACAGATTTTTAACCAACGACTTAACACCTGAGCTGGTAAGAGTCTTATCAGTGCATTAAAAAGAATGCTAGATTCGTAGTTTGACAACACAATCTATTTTATTGCATTTTCTTTTCTCATATTTTAAGCCTGGCATTAACAGAGCTTGTCTTCTTTCTTTCCTAAAGTTAATGGGAGGATACTTGGACCACCTGCTGGAGTTCATCAACATGTGGGATGCAGATGAGGAGGAGCCTGAAGCAGAGAACTACTTCACAGAGCTTATTGTAAGTGTTGAATATCTTCTGACGCCACGATACACAAATTCTCACCATTGTATCTGTAAGACAGTGACATAATACTGGATTTGTGTGTGTGTGTGTAATTTGTTGATAGGGTCAGCTTACAGGCCTTATTGATGTATTCTACGCTCAGCCACAGTTACGGATCTCCTCCAGCAGCACATAGAGAAGATGATGAAGACTTTGGAGAGACTCTGAGCAATGTCCTTCCCTTACCCCCACACCTCCCCATTTCCCACCATACACACACACACAAACAATTTTTTTCACTAGTTAATTCCCTTTTAATACTTTTTTACATTTCATATTTTGTCCCTACATTGCTCAAGCTCTCCACAGGTAAGTATAAATTTATTTTGTAATTAAATTCTCACATTTTCAAATATTTTATATCGTTACTAACATTATTAACTCTCCTATTTTCATCCTCCTATTAAGCCCCCCATCACCCCCTCCTCCCTCATCCCTCTATGTAGATCTTCATCTGTAAATAGTTCAAAATCTGTAAATAGTTCAAAATCTGTAAATAGTTGCATCTTTTATTATAGTGCTTAATTAGTAATCTTTAATAAAATATTTGAATTGCATCTATTACAGCCTCCTTCCGATCATTTCTATGCATCAAAATCATTTCTATGCATCTTTTTAGCACAGACACATGAAATTCATTTCTCACTAAAATACAAATCCTTTTTAAAGAGTGTCAGAAACTTTTAATCATTCACTACAATGTGAAATGAAAATGACAATAAAATACAGATAGCCTTCAAAAATCCTTCAAGACCCAACCTGTCAGGATTAAAGTCTGAAATTCTAATTGTAAAGGATCAAAAATCTGAGATGACACCATCTTACACATTTTAGTGGATTCGTTTACATGGAATAGTATTGACAAATGCACAAGTTACTTCATTATAGTTGAACATCCTTAAATGAAGCCGTAACTTTATTATTAATAAAAGAAGAAATAGAAATTTTTTAAGGTATTTTCCCTAAATAATGCTTTATGTAAAAACACTTAGATTAGACGATAAGATGAGATGTACCTTTATCTGTACCATAATTATTTCCGCCTCACATGCTGGAGACCTGGGTTCGAGACCCGCTCGGAGTTGTATTTATATATTATTTCAGAAGCTTTTATATAGCTTTTATATTTGTAACGTTCATCGCTTGTGGCACTTTGTTAACGCGCCCACCTCCCATGCTGGAGACCCGTGTAAAATATTGTAAAATATTAGTACCACTGATGTCAATAACATTACAAGCTGCAGTTTAGCTTATTTGGTAGAGCGCCCGCCTCCCATGCTGGAGACCCGGTCAGAGTGGTATTTATATATTATTTGAGAATGTTTTGCAATAGTTTAAGCAACATATCGCTTAAACGGTAATAGCTAGAAACATGCTTCCAACGCTAAAATGCTGCTTAGGTATGCTATTACTTTTTGCTATTATAGTTTATTTTAGATGGATTTTTAAATGTATTGTATTTCAAGTGTGTGTGTGTGTGTGTGTGTGACGTCAGCTAGAGTGAGGGAGGAGGGTTTTTTTAATTATTTGAGCATGTCTTGCAATAGTTTAAGCAACATATTCGCAATCACACTCGCATTTTCTTCTGGAAATGCAACATTCTAATGCAAAATGCTATTGGTTTAATTCAGAAAAACACAAATGCCGAGCTACAGCTAGCACTAGCTAGCCAAATAGCTAATGCAAAATACTATTGGTTTCATTCAGAAAAACACAATTGCCAAGCTATAGCTAGCACTAGCAACGTTTTTGGGCCCCACAGTGTTGGTGTGCTCCAGCTATAGCTGGCACTAGCTAGCGAAATAGCTAATGCAAAATGCTACTGGTTTCATTCAGAAAGAAACGAATGCCGAGCTATAGCTAGCACTAGCTAGCACAATAGCTAGCTAGCGCAATAGCTAATGCAAAATGCTACCGGTTTCATTCAGAAAGAAACGAATGCCGAGCTATAGCTAGCACTAGCTAGCACAGTAGCTCATACAACATGCTATTGGTTTCATTCAGAAAAACGCGAATGCCGAGCTACACCTAGCACTAACTAGCCAAATAGCTACTGCAAAATGCTATCGGTTTCATTCAGAAAAACACGAATGCCGAGCTATAGCTAGCACTAGCTAGCGAAATAGCTAATGCAAAATGCTATTGGTTTCATTCAGAAAAACATGAATGCAGAGCTATAGCTAGCTCTAGCAACGTTTTGGGCCCCACACTGTTGGTGTGCTCCAGATGGCAGGACCCTGCCATGTGAGAACACCTGTACAGGTGTGTGTGTGTGTGTACAGATTTGTGTGTACAGGTGTGTGTGTGTGTGTGTACAGTTGTGTGTGTGCGTGTGTGTGTGCATGTGTGTGTTGGTTTCATTCAGAAAAACGCGAATGCCGGGCTATAGCTAGCACTAGCTAGCGAAATAGCTAATGCAATATGCTATTGGTTTCATTCAGAAAAACACGAATGCCAAGCTATAACTAGCACTAGCTAGCCAAATAGCTAATTAGTGTGATTGCGTAAGTGATTATCGTCACTCTTTATTATTATTATTATTCCGGTTCCTGGACTCGCTACTAGTCCTAAATGGTAATAGCTAAAAACATGGTTCCAACGCTAAAACGTTCATCATGTTATGCTTAAGTGTGCTATTACTTTTCATGTTGATAAGTATTGTAGTTTATTTTATATTAATTTTTAAATCCATTTTTTTACGGACTTCACTTCCTGGTTTCTATATGGACATTTAAAAAGAGTGCACACAGTTCGGCTTTTGTCGGAGGTTATCGGTAGCTTCCGTAAACAGGAGGTTTGTTTTTTAAGGTAGTATCGTGTTTAAACTGTTGCTACAGCTTGAATTCTAACTGTACCGCTACATGCTACCTTAAACTTCAGCTATGCTTCACTCCCTGGGCTTCCCGGACATTTCAGCATAGCGCGCACGCTGGTTAGTTTAGACTTCATATTTTAACTGTAACTTTAGTTTGTGTTTATTATTTGAGAATGTTTTGCAATTGTTTAAGCATGTATAACTTTTATATATGTAACGGAGGCTAGCGGTGGTGCAGGCAATGCGGTGTTGGTAAATACTACTTACACAGACTACATTAAACTTTAGCTATGCTTCACTTCCTGGGTTTCATACGGACTTATGCTTAAATGCAAAGCGCACTCGCTAATTCGTTTAGACTTCATATTTTAACTGTGACGCTAGATTGTATTTATTTGAAGATTTCTTGCAATAGTTTAAGTATGTATAGCTTTTATATTTGTAACGTTCATCGCTTGTGGCACTTTGTTAGCGCGCCTGCCTCCCATGCTGGAGACGCGTGTAAAATATTGTCAAATATTAGTACCACTGATGTCAATAACATTACAAGCCGCAGTTTAGCTTATTTGTTAAAGTGCCCGATAATACGATTATAGCTAGAAACATGATTACAACGCTAAAATGCTGCTTATGTGTGCTATTACTTTTCATGCTGATAAGTATTATACTTTTTATATAGATTTTTAAATGTATTTTTCACGGACTTCAGACTGCTAGTGTGTGTGTGTGTGTGTGTGACGTCAGCTAGAGTGAGGGATGAGGGTTTTTTTGGTTATCTGTAGATATGTAAAACATTACTCCACTGATCTCAGTAGTATTATAAGCTGCAGTTTAGTTTCTTGGTAGAAGCCGTAAACATTCCTCTGTAGATGCTGTAAACAAGCATGTAAAACATTACTCCACTGATCTCAGTAGTGTTATAAGTTACAGTTTAGCTTATTTGGTAGAGCGCCCGATAATACGATAATAGACATATTTTAACTGTGACTTTGTCACAGTTCAAATATGAACTGTTTGTTTGTTCAAATATATATTAGTTTGTATATTATTTGAGAATGTCTTGCAATAGTTTAAGCATATTTAGCGTGTATATCATATATTGTGTATTTGATGGTGGCTAGTGGTAGTGCATGTAAAGTATTAGTACCACTGATCTCAATGACTTTACAAGTGGCAGTTTAGCTTATTTGGTAGAGCGTCCGCCTCACATGCTCGAGACCTGCTCGGAGTTGTATTTATATATTATTTCAGAAGTTCTCAGAACAGTTTATATATTTATATATATATATACAGAGAAACCTTGACTTACGAGTGACTCAACTTACGAGTTTTCCGAGATACGAGCCGTCACTCGCTCAATTTTTTGCTTTAAGATATGAGCCGAGATCTGAGTTACGAGCGAGCGAGCTTACGCCACCCGCCACTTGGTAGCCCAGCGAGCGGTCAGTTCACGTGGTTATCACTCCAGGTCGTGCGTTGGCGCTGTGTAACGACACTTCCTCACTCATTTTCCAAACATTTTGAAAGGGAGGAAGAAACAAACCTCCTTGGACAGGTTTTTATTGAAACGCCCTGCAAGTGAAAGGGCGTGGCGAAAAAGGCAAAAGTCAGAGATGAAGATGATTAGGTGAAGTGAAAAAAAAATAAAAAAAGTAGCAATAAAGTGTAGCATAGTGTGTAAGTTAAATTTAGCAATTAATTGTAGCATTAAGTGTGTAGCGAGTAAGTTAAATTAAGCGATAGAGCACGAAATGAAAAACGCCACCCTCCTCCTCCAATCTCCTCCACCTCCGCCATCATCTTCGTCTGATCTTCAACGTAAATTCAACGTAAAACCAGTTTATTTCTTTACATTCTCTTTTATTATGTATTATTATTGTTTTATACATTATTTGTTATTTATAAAGTACATTTTTCTTATTTAAAAAACATGTAACAAAAAAAATTGGTGTGAAAAAAAAATATTGGTTTATTTTATATGGATTTTAAATGTATTTTTCAAGGACTTCAGACCGCTACCGTGTGTGTGTGTGTGTGTGTGTGTGTGTGTGTGTGTGTGTGACATCAGCTAGAGTGAGGGAAGAGGTGTTTTTTAAGGACACATCATCTTTAAACTGTTCCTACAGCTTGAATTCTTACTCTACAGCCACATAAACTACCTTAAACTTTTTAAACTGTGACTTTAGCTTTTAAATATTATTTGAGCATGTCTTGCAATAGTTTAAGCAACATATTCGCAATCACACTCGCATTTTCTCCTGGAAATGCAACATTGCAACATTGCTTACGCAATCACACTCTTGTTATCATCACTATTTTTTATTATTATTATTATTATTATTATTATTATGGTTCCTGGACTCTCTACTAGTCCTAAACGGTAATAGCTAGAAACATGGTTCCAACGCTAAAATGTTGCCCATGTTATGCTTATGTGTGCTATTACTTTTCATGCTGATAAGTATTGTAGTTTATTTTATATTAATTTGTACATGCATTTTTCACGGACTGCACTTCCTGGTTTCTGTACAGTTCGGTCTTTCTCTGAGATTTTCGGTAGGTGCCGTAAACGAGCATCTGTAGATGTCGTAAACAAGCATGTAAAAGGTTACTAGTCCTAAACGGTAATGGCTAGAAACATGGTTCCAGTGCTGCTTATGTGTGCTATTACTTTGCATGCTGATAAATATTATAGTTTTTTATATGGATTTGTAAATGTAATATTCCCGGACTTCAGACCGCTGCTGTGTGTGTGTGTGTGTGAGACGTCAGCTAGCGTGAGTGAAGAGGTTTGTTTTTTTAAGTCGTATCCAACGCTAAAATGTTGCTCATTTTGTGCTTAAGTGTGCTATTACTTTTCATGCTGATAAGTATTATAGTTTATTTTATATTAATTTTTAAATGCAATACGTACTTCAGACCGCTACTGTGTGTGTGTGTGTGCGTGTGTGTGTGTGTGTGTGTGACGTCAGCTAGAGTGAGGAAGAGGTTGGATGCATCGTCTTTAAACTGTTCCCAGCGCACACACTAGTTTAGATTTCATATTTTAACTGTGACTTTAGTTTGTATATATTATTTGAGAATGTATTGCAATAGTTTAAGCATGTATAGCTTTTATATTTGTAACGGAGTGTAGTGCTACGTGCTGTGATGTAAACCTCATCTTAATAAGTTTACTTGCCAGTGAAAGCTTTCATCGCTTGTGGTACATTGTTAGCTCAGAGTTGTCTTTATATATTATTTCAGAAGTTCTCGCAATAGTTTAAGCAACATATCTCATATATATATATATATTAGTTCCAACGCTAAAATGTTGCTCATGTTGTGCTTAAGTGTGCTATTATTTGGTAATTATTTGGTAGAGCACCCACTTCCCATGCTGGAGACCCGGGTTCGAGACCCACTCAGAGTTGTATTTATATATTATTTCAGAATTTCTTGCAATAGTTTAAGCAACATATCGCTTAAACGGTAATAGCAACAATGTATTTTTCACGGACTTCAGACCGCTACTGTGTGTGTGTGTGTCGTCAGCTAGAGTGAGTGAAGAGGTTTCGGGCTTCGTACGGACATGTAAGCATGGTCAGCCAGCCAATCAAAGCTCAAATCTTTCTCGGAAAAAGGGGAAATCTTTCTCGGCCAATCACATTGGCCCGTTACATCCGTTACATGTTTCTTCCCCAATCCCTGCGCTGAAAAGATGGACAGACAATGATGGCCACGCCCGTCCGAGCCAATCGAATCTCTCGCAATTTGATCATTCTCCGCTAATCGCGTTCGTTCGCGCCGATGGGCCTGCCCACGGAAACGGATGAATCCGCCAATCAAATCGTGCACGCACAGTGACGTGTCATTCAAGTTACGTGTTTTCGCCTGCAGTGTGTGTTTTCGTATATCGCGTATTTACCTGTTTATTTTAATAACTTTTGGACTATTATAATCATGTGCTGTGATTAACCTTAATTTTTAGGAGGATTTGGAACATTATACCGCCCCAGGTAAGAGCTGTTTTTTGTTTAAATCCATGCCTCGATGTGTATCATGTATTGATATGCATTATAAGTATACAAAAAAATTATTCATCATAGTGTACTGGTATTATTCATCATAGTGTACTGGTATTATTCACCATAGTGTACTGGTATTATTCATCATAGTGTACTGGTATTATTCATCATAGTGTACTGGTATTATTCATCATAGTGTATTATTATTATAGTGTGCATTTTTATGTACAATTTATAATATAAGAGGGCTGGAAATTGTACGGAATTGCATGTTGTTCGTTTTTATTTATTTAATTATGATATTATTCAATTCAACATGCTGAATTTAACTTTCACAGATTTTCAACTACTAAAGCCTCAAAAATCAAAAGGCCATGGCAGTTTTCCAGTACAGGTGTGTGTCCCTCTGCAGCTGGGGACAGACCTGCTCCTCACCAGAGGGTATGTATAGAAAAGACAAAGCCATACCGTGTAATCTTTAGGTTTTGTGCCAACTGACAGTGTTTTTTTTAATGTTACAGATAAGCAAATGTCCAGTGCAGGCCTGTGGACACATGACTTTTTTCAGATTCTCCCACTCAAGTTATTGAGGAGAATTTGGTATGTAAATATCTCAGTATATTACATCTGAAATATCTCACCTAAACTCTTTACCCACTGCTTAAATTTTACTGCCATATATGTAGACTGTTAATGTATATTTTTTTCATCATGTTTTACGCATACTGGCGCAAACTGGTGCTGTTTCCATCGAGCCCAGCACTTTTATCAAGCATGGTCCCCACACCGAACCCGCATTCGGACCCTGGACATGGACCCTGGAGCCTCAGCAACCAGCACTCCCCAGCCCAGCAGCGCTCCACCCTACTTGATGGTCCATCAACCAAGCCGTGTTCCTCCAACAGCATTTCAACCACCTGTGCCACGTCAACCACGTGCATACATTAGGTGAAGGCCGACACTTGCAGAAAGTGTGGTTGTTCTAGGACATCAGCAACTGGACATAGCCAAGACAAGGCCAGAATTTATTGTCCAGTGACAGAGATGATGACAGAACAACAGTTGCTCAAAAAAATAAAGAAAATATAGATATGTTGCATATAGCACTTGTATTCTTACAAAGTTACATGTATTTTATATTTAAATATTTGATGTTTAAATAGTATTTTTCTGTTTTGTTTATAGTTTAATATATTGCTATTTTATAATGTGTCACTTGTATTTATTATTAGGGTACATGTATTAAATAATGTATTATTTGAATTGTATTTGCACATTATTCAACTGCTGCTATACGTACTGTATTGTCTCTTTGCACTGTCTTTTGTCTTGCACTGTTTGCACCATGTTGCACACGATGTACTTTATGAAGCTAGGACAGCTTACTTTCCGTCCTTAGCTCTGTGTTTTGTAATTATGTTATGTTGTTTATGTAGCACCAGGGTCCTGGAGAAACATGGTCTCATTTCACTGTGTACTGCATCAGCTATATGTGGTCAAAAGGACAATAAAAGATTCTTGACCTGACTTGAATGTATTCTTTGTTTTATCATTATAAGTTTATTTAGGTGTGTGCTTCAACATATATATTTAATAATATAAATATTGGTAGGTTTTTGTTTTAATTAAAAAAATTACAAAACAGGTGCATATAAATCACATGTGGCACTCTGTCTGTCCTTTGCTTTCTTTCTTTTCTTCTCTCTTCTCTCTTTTCTTCCTTCCCCTCCTTCCCCATTTTTTTCCTTTCTTCCCCACCCAAAGCAGACTATTGAACTTTGGCGCAGCTAGTAGAGCGGTGGACTGTAGGTGCTTACAAATGAACATCCTTAGGTTGCCGTTTCAAATCCGGCTCGAAGGATGGCGTTTACCAGCCTCCGGGAAGCACGCCGTTTGTGTGCTGCCGCTAGCTCTGGCCGGGCGCAAAAAAGAGCTTGCTTCCCTGACCGGGAATCGAACCTAGGCCGCCGCAGCAAGAGCGCCGAATCCTAGTCATTAGACCACCAGGGAGACCCAGACGGGTTTGTGGGCCTCGTGCGGCTGGGCGCAGCACCCAGGATTGGCCTCTAGTGGCGATTTATGGCAATTCCGGATGAGTTACACCCGAGGAAACAGCAGTTTAAACAAATTCGCTTTAAGATCAACAGACTGTCTCAAAAGACTTAAAAGAGGTCTCAGCTGCAGGGTCACCAGTTTGCAGTCTGTCCAGAGTCCCCGTGCGTGTACACCTGGTGTTCTCCAGTTTCCTCTCATCTCCAAAAGACACGCCAGTAGGTGGATCGGCTGAAACAAATTGCTATTAGGTATGAGCGAGTGCTTGAATGTGTTTGCTCAGTGCCCTGTGATGAGCTGGTGAACCATGCAGGGTGTACTGCTCACCGATCAGGTCTAGACAAGAACAGGTATCTCTGTCCTATGGAAAAGCTTTGACGTGCAGCGATGCACACAAACGTTCACATCTGACCGTTTTGGCCCATCGCTTTTGAGGTGCCTGGTGGACAGAGTGAAACCCTGCGCATTAGGTCCTCTCTGTATTTACTTAGTTTAAGTCAACGCACCGGTGAGGGCGGCCACGCGTAGAAACCTGAGATTGCAAACGAGATTGTAAAGTTTGTCGGTGAAGAAGGGTCCAACATCGACAAGCACGTTTATAGGCCCCAGTAAATCTGGCCTAGCACCCCTGAAACTGCTGCGCAATGTGGCTCGTAACAGACAAAATCGCCAGGGGTCCCATTTGCCAGGTCGCTGCCAAAAGACATCCCTGAGCCCTCCCTTCGATAGCTCAGCTGGTAGAGCGGAGGACTGTAGGTGCTTACAAATGGACATCCTTAGGTCGCCGGTTCAAATCCGGCTCGAAGGACAGCTTTTACCAGCCTCTGGGAAACGCGCCATTTCAGTACCTCGGCTTCTTGCGGCCGCTAGCTCTGGCCGGGCGCGAAAAAGAGCTCGTTTCCCTTACCGGGAATCGAACCCGGGCCGCGGCGGTGAGAGCGCCGAATCCTAGCCACTAGACCACCAGGGAGATGCAGACAGGTGTGTGGGCCTCGTGCGGCTGGGCGCAGCACCCAGGATTGGCCTCTAGTGCCGATTTACGCCAATTCCGGATGAGTTACACCTGAGGAAACAGCAGTTTAAACAAATTCGCTTTAACGTCAACAGAATGTCTGCACAGACTGTCTCAAAAGACTTAAAAGAGGTCCCACCTCTCAGCTGCAGGGTCACCAGTTTGCAGTCTGTCCGGAGTCCCCGTGTGTGTACACCCGGTGTTCTCCGGTTTCCTCTCACCTCCAAAAGACATGCCAGTAGGTGGATCAGCTGAAACAAATTGCTATTAGGTATGAGCGAGTGCGTGAATGTGTTTGCACAGTGATGAGCTGGCGAGCCATACGGGGTGTACTGCTCACCAATCAGGTCTAGACAAGAACAGGTATTTCTGTCCTATGGAAAAGCTTTGACATGCAGCGAAGCACACAAACGTTCAAATCTGAAGGTTTTGGCCCATCGCTTTTGAGGCGCCTGGTGGACAGCGTGAAACCCTGTGCATTAGATAGATAGATAGATAGATAGATAGATAGATAGATAGATAGATAGATAGATAGATAGATAGATAGATAGATAGATAGATAGATAGATAGATAGATAGACAGACAGACAGACAGACAGACAGACAGATTCAACTTCATTGTCATTGCAGAGTGCAGGTACATAGCAATGAAATGCTGTTTAGCATCTACCAGAAGTGCAAATAGTAGAAATTCTGCCAATGAACAGGTGCAGATAAATATGTAAATATGTACATCGATAAATAAGGCTATGTCAGAGTGTGCATAGAGAAGTATGTGCAAGTAGTATTTACAGTAGATAAAGTGACAGGTGTAATTATAATTGTGCTAAAAATGTGTGCATTATGTAAAATGTATGTACAACAGTAACAGATAATATACATATATTATATAGTATGTATAAATATAGTATATGTAAATGTATATAAATAGATAGACAAATAGATAATACTAGGTGTAATCTATGAAATGGACAATATGTACAATAATTATATTACACACTGAGAAAAAATTATATTATAACAGAATGTACAACAGAATGTTTAACAGTGAAAAATATTATATTAACAGAATGTACAGAGTGGAGCAGAACTGTAAAGTGGTAAGTGTAGAAAGACATGAGTGTCCTAGTGGTGTAGTGTAGAGTTCAGTAGATTTATGGTTGAAGGAAAAAAACTGGCCCTAAACCTACTGGTTCTGGTGAGGATGGACCTGTATCTCCTCCTGGATGGAAGGTTGAACAGTTTGTGACTCGGGTGGGAGGAGTCTTTGATTATTTTGTGTGTTCTGCGCAGACATCTACTGTGGTGAAGAGACCCAATGGCAGGTAGTTGGGTGCCGATGATGCGTTGGGCGGTTTTCACAACCCTTTGCAGAGATTTCTTTTCACACATCGTGGAGCTGCCATGCCACACTGTGATGCAGCTCGTCAAGATGCTCTCAATGATGCAGGGGTAAAAGTTGGTCAGGATCTTGGGGGATAGGTGAACTTTCTTCAGTCTCCTTAGGAAGTAAAGACCCTATTGTGCCTTCCGAAACAGAGTTGAGGTGTTCAGATGCCAGGACAGATCCTCAGAGATGTGGACACCCAGGAACTTAAAGCTGGAGACACGCTCTACTTCAGACCCGTTGATGTAAATAGGGGAGTGTCTGCTGCTGTTAGATTTCTGGAAGGTCTGGAGAAAGTGCAGGCCACTCCATTTGAGGTACCCCAGCCTCCAGCAGCTGTTCCCTAATGATGCGACCTCGATGAGCTGTAGGATTGTCGTCCATGATGAAGAAATTAGGCCTGTATTGTTCATGCAGGGGCACAATGACTGGATTAATGATGTTATTCAGGTAGTACTGGCTTGTCACTGTACCATTCACAAGATGTAGGGAGGTTCTGTATTGAGTAGACACACCTGCCCAGACTGTAACACCACCACAGCAGTGGCTGATGCATAGCGCTCTCCTTGACGTCTCCAACATCGTTGGCAGCCATCATTTCTGCTCAACGTGAATTGACTTTCATCAGAGAACAGCACTGAGGTCCACTGGTCCCTTGTCCAGCGTAAATGCTCCCTGGCCCGACGCCTGTGCCTGGTGGTGTGGTCAGGTACCCTTGCAGGTCGTCTAGCACGCAGACCACATTGATGTAAACGGTTTCAAATGGTCTGACATGACACTTGGGTGCCTCTTACCTCCCTTAAATGTGCCTGGAGTTGAGTGGCATTCATCATCCGGTTCCGCAGGGCACTGTTCACAATGAAGTGGTCATCAACGTGGGATGTAGACAAAGGACGTCCACTTCTATGCCTTTCTGTGATTCTTCCAGTCTCTCTGTATCTCTGTTGCAACCTGCTGATGACACTCTGTGACACTCTAAGCTCAGTGGCCACTTCCCTCTGAGAACATCCTGTTTGAAGCCTCGCAATGGCGAGGTACTGTTGGTCAATTGTTAGGTGTGGTCTTGGTTTCATGATGTCAAAATGTAAACAGCATGATGAAGAGGACTGTTTAAATACCAATTCTAATTGAACCAGAAAATGTATTGGTCAATTCATGGATCAAACACCAGTTGTGAATTTTGCCGTTAAGCACCTTGTTAGAAAACAGCAAGTTATGCAAAAAGTACTGAAACACTGAACACTGAAGTTGGACATGTGCATTCAAAAGTGTAGAGAAGGTCAAATTAAGTTCACCTGTAAAGGTTATAGTGCATTTTAGGTGCATCCTGAAATTTCACCCGAAAGCCGAATATCCTTAACTTTTTTTTAAATTTATATTATTAAATCTATATTTAATAATATAAATATTGATAGTTTTTCGTTTATAGATTTCTATACTTTGCTAGTATTTTATAATAATTTATCACTTATGTATATTGTTATGGTGTGTGTCTTGGGCTGTATTATTCTTATCTTTGAAAAAAAAAAGACAATATTTCTAACAGTAGGTCGTACTGAGAAGCCATATTTTGCAGATAATTAAATAATCGAAGTCAACTAACTACACAGGACTTAGAACTTGACTCATTTTGATAGCAGGACTGTTTCTGTAGACTAACAGTTGCCATTTCAAAACAGAATGCAATATTTAATCCTTGTCTGAGGTGGGATTCGAGCCGGGTCGCTGTGGATGGGAGGGGGACTTGAATTTTTACCGATTTTTTTGTAAAAAAACACATTTTTAAATAAAAATTTACAAAACAGGCGTATATAAATCACACGTGGCATTCTGTCTCTCTTTTGTTTTCTTCCTCTTTCTTTTCTTCTCTTTTTTTCTCTTTTTCTCTCTTTCCCCTTCTTCCCCATTTTTTTCCTTTCTTCCCCACCGAAACAGACTATTGTTCCCCAGCTTCAAGCTACTAATGCTACAATTACAAAATATATAAAATTGCCAAGACTAATGCAGTTGACATCATAAGTACTAGCAGAAAATGGAAAATGTAAACAAACAAACAAATAAATAATAAGAGGGATCATAAACAATGCATTTTTTTTATTTAGCTCTGCCTTTACATAACAGAAGTTTACATATAGTCCACAAGATACAATAAAAAAATGAATTAACAAAAATGAACCAGTCATCACAATCATGATTTAGTGTAAAACCAGTACTCAGGGTTGTTAAAAGTGACCCATTAATGGAAATAAATATTATATTGTGGAAATAACTTCTCGTTAGCCAAGCTAATCAACTCGGTTGAGGGTTTTAGAGTGTAATTTAAACCGGCAGACAAGTTCACTAGCAGGTTAACTAAAATTGTCCGTCAGCGCGCTAGCACAAGACTTAGCATGATTAAGTGTAAAAAATCGGCACTACATCTAGTGGCTGGGGTTCTTCAGTTTATAATAATAATAATAATAATAATAATAATAATAATAATAATAATAATAATAATAATAATAATAAATTGTAATCTGAATATAAAATAGAGAAAATATCAAGATAAAGTATCTTGTGTAAAAATTAATCTTGTGTTATTCCACAATTCTCATATGATATAGTAGAAATCCCCAACTGTATTGTACAGTCTCACAGCAGCAGGGAGGAAAGACCTACAGTACCGCTCTCTCAAACACTTGGGGTGAAGTAGCCTACCACTACAGGAACTGCCCAGGGTCATCAAAGACTTCCAGAACCTGACCATCATCCTCCTTTCTCCCACCATCTGCTCTGACCTTTGTTGTAAAGTGCAGTGGAATTGTCTGTCCAGTCCAGTTTATAGTTGAGATGAACACCCAGGTACTTACCACTGAAACCAGAAGTTTACAAACACTGTATAAAAAGACACATAATCTTTTTTTCTCACTGTCTGACATTAAATCAGACTAAACCTTTCCCGTTTTAGGTCAGTTGGGATTACCAAAATTATTCCTATTTGCTAAATGCCAGAATAATAAGAGAGAGAATTTTGTAGAGAATTTTTTTTTATTACTTTCTTCAAAGTCAGAAGTTTACATACACAAAGATTATTATACTTTAAACAATTTGGGAAAGCCAAGATGCTGATGTCATGGAAGCTTTTGATAGGTCAATTGACAACATTTGAGTTAATTGGAGGCACATCTGTGGATGTATTTTAAGGCACACCTCAAACACTTCCTTGTGTGACACCATGGGAAAAATCAAAAGAAATCAGCCAAGATTTCATCCTTGGGTACAATTTCCAGATGCCTGAAAGTGCCACATTCATCTGTTCAACAATTATACACAAATATAAACACCATGGGAATGTCCAGCCATTGTACCACTCAGGAAGGAGATGGGTTCTGTGTCCCAGACATGAACCTGCTTTGTGCGAAATATGTGCATCAACCACAGAACAAAAACAAAACACCTTGTGAAGATACTGGCTGAAGCTGGGAAGAAAGTGTCATTATCCACAGTGAAACGAGTCCTGTACCGACATGGGCTGAAAGGCCACTCAGCAAGGAAGAAGCCATTACTTCACAAACAACATAAAAAAGCCAGATTACAGTTTGTAAATGCACACAGGGACAAAGACCTTCATTTTTGGAGAAATGTCCTGTGGTTTGATGAAACTAATATTGAACTGTTTGGCCATAATGACCATCATTACATTTGGAGGAAAAATGTAACAATGTCTCTCTTTCTCTCTCTCTCTCTATTTCTCTCTCTCTCTGTCTCTCTCTCATTATTCTGGCATTTATTTAGCAAATACAAATAATTTTGGTAATCCTATTATGACCGTCGTTACATTTGGAGGAAAAAGGGGGAAGCTTGCAAGTCTGAGAATACCATCCTAACTGTGAAGTACGGGAGTGGCAGCATCATGTTGTGGGGGTGTTTTGCTGCAGGACGGACTGGTGCACTTCTCAAAATAGTTGGCATCATGAGGAAAGAACATTATGTAGAAATATTGAAGCAATCTCAAGACATCAGCCAGGAAGTTAAAGCTTGGTTGCAAATGTGTCTTCCAAATGGACATACCACCAAATTAGTTACAAAATGGCTTAAGGACAACAAACTCAATGTTTTGGAGTGGCCATCACAAAGCCCTGATCTCAGTCCTATAGAAAATTTGTGGGCAGAGCTGAAAAGGCATGTGGGAGCAAGGTGGCCTACAAAACTGACTTTGAAGAAAGTAAAAAAAAAAAATTCTCTCTCTCTCTCTCACTCACTCTCTCATTATTCTGGCATTTATTTAGCAAATACAAATAATTTTGGTAATCCTAACTGACCTAAAACGGGAAACATTTAGTCTGATTTAATGTCAGACAGTGAGAAAAAAGGTTATGTGTCTTTTTATAAAGTGTATGTAAACATCTGGTTTCATCTGTAAAGGCAGTTAATCATTCCTCACTATGTATGCTCACCCTAGAAAAAATGTTTCACAGCTTACAAGAGGAAAATTTCTGTTTGTTTTGGGGGTTCAGTGTTGAATTATTTTGTGTTGTTACACTCCACAGTGGTGGTTAATTTTGGAACGGATTTGCAGCGAGAAAATAATTCATTTGTTTATATTAATTGAAAATGTTTGATAAGTTAAATAGAAGGAACATCGGTGTGATGATATAAAGGGTTAAACTCTAAACAAATTGTTTTGTGACACCAAGTTAGTGTTGTGCAGTTCCTGCAGTTAACTACAGCTAGTAGTCAGTGTAAGTGACCTTTCATCTGAGGGTTTCATCAGTTTTCAAGATTATAACACAGAAGCAGTCACCCACACGTTACACAGCATACAGATCAGAAGAGTGAATGTCAGAATGAATTTACTGAATGAAATAGCTTTTCTTTTCTTTTTTAAACACTTTTCAGTTTCAAACATCTGAATCAGTGTTTATAAGTTAGGTCTGGTGATTAAGTTCAGCTGGAGGATGTGGAAAGAAAACAAGGCCTGTCCCTGCACTTTCCTTCACTTAAAGCACTCTGAAATTTCCTTCAGGATGAATGTAAAAGTTTACAGAATTGCCATATTTGGCTGAGGGTCTGTGTGCTCAGCTGTTTAAAGAGGCAGAAGGCCATCATACAGAGGTGGCAGCAGGAATAACACAGACTACTGACTTAACACCTTACTACACACTGTGTCACTTTAAATTTCATTCATCTCAGGTTACTTTTACAAGCATTACTGCACTTTAAAACTTTGGACCCTGTGTTTTCTATAATGTCTTATTTTCATTTTAAATGTACTTTTTTGAGATTTCAGTATTTATACTCTATACTCTTATACTTACACTCTACCCATGTGTGTACTTACCCCTACTGTAGCCCCTCCCTGCATGCTTCTTATTCCTGTTGCACTTTATATATGTCTCATCAGCACTGTGAATGTCATACATGTGTCTTAGACCTTGAGTCCAAGAGAATTATTATTTCATCTCATCACACTGTATGTGGCTGCAATTATCTTGAAATACCGCATCGTTAAAGCTCTGTGAAGAGATTCTGGCACTTAGGTTTAAAACACTTAAATCCTCATTATTCCCATCCTACAGTTCTGTTATTTATTTGAAAGTAAATTGTTCTTCATAAGTATACCAGTAATTGTTAAGAAGTTTCTGTCAGTTCACATTTCACAATACAAATCAAATCCAGCTCCAAGAACAGATTCAGGGTCTAAGGTGATCTGTTATAAAGACGGTATAAGCTTTCATATAAGCATTTCTTTAATGTTAACTAATGCAGTAAATAAAGTAAGTTAACAGAGCCTTAATGTAAAGTGTTATCACAGTATGTTTATATGGTTTATTACTCACATAAATAATTGTAATGTGATAAATGTATTGATTATGTCCACTTCAAAAGAAAATCAGCTGAAATCAGAATAAACCTAAGCTTTTAAACTTTATTTGTAGAAAACATTGTTTTCCTTCTAGGATTAAGCTCTTATTAATCCTCAATATTCTTAAATGGAGGCTTGTGCTCTAGTCATCTCTTAATTTTGGACGAACAAAATTTGCATTAGTCCACCCTCACAGGGTTTTTTTTTTAACATTTCACAGGCTGAAAGGCTGAATTTGTCAAATGTCAGATTCATTCAATCACCGCAAAACAAAAGACTTGAAGAAACCAACTCGGGTAAAACAACAAATCTACGCATGGAGTCCAAAATTCTGTGACCACATTAATAATCTGGGATTTTTCTTCAACTGCATTTTTTCCTCTTTAAAATATAGAAAATAAACAATAGTTAATTTAAGATTCTGTACTCTTTCTAGGTGTCTATTTAAAGGTGAGATTTTCCTCATGTCTGATCTTTTTTACTGAAGCATGTGTTCAAGTGACACTGATGCATTTGATCTAAAATGGCTTGTAAGGTTTTGCATAAACTTGTGGTGTCCATGCAGCTCAAATGCACAAACTCATTTAAAGCAAAAACGGCAACATGCTAAATGCTAGAAACTCAGAAAGGCATCATGCATAAATTTAAAGATTTTACTTCAAGTTGGTGTCAAATAATATAATCTGTAAAACAAATGAATGTATTAAATTAGAAAAAAATGCAAAAAAGAAGCATTTTTCCTAGTGGTCTCAGACATTTGGACCCCACTATATATTTTATTATGGCCTTAGCAAGGCTATAAAGTGTCCACCTTTTATATATTTCTTTTCTGTTTTGTACATTCCTTATTTTGAAGGCTAGTGTATTAATTTAAGTGTGTTCATTTATGACAGAAATGGCCTCAATGTGTCTTAAAATGTCCTTGTTTTGTCTGTGCAGGCAACATTTATAACTGATTCCAGGTGTTTTGAGGAAATGCATCTCAAGCTCTGACATACTGCTGTGGCTGAAATTGATCTTTAAGACACTAATGTACATGGAAGTTGCTGGACAAAGCTCAGTCTGATGGTGTGGTTTTAGATCATTTGTGGCATATCTTGCTTCTTGTCATAGATAAATGTGAACTGTCTGAAAATGGAAAAATCGTGTTGGCAGTAGGACTAAAAGGGAACTGTAAGCAAACATTTTGATCAGTGGAGTTGAAATAAAGCTTATCTAACAGTTAGAACAGCTGTCCTGTGTTGTAATTATTTTATTGTTCATATTCTTATTATTAACATGAGTTAATCATAATGGACTTTATACTGGACAATGGCAGCACACAGAGCGCTTACTCTAAATAAATTATGTTTATTATTATTTTTGTGTGATATGGTGATGGAGTTCTAATTGAAACACTACAAACTAAAATATATCATCCTATCATCACATACTCTCCCATCCAGCATGTCTAGGGCATATACAGATTTATTTGACTGCAAACAAACAGTAGCATTTACATTTACAAGATTTGTCAGACACTCTTATCCAGAGCAACTCACATTTACACAGCTGAGCAGTTAAGGGGTAAAGGGTTCTGCACAAGGGTCCAGCAGCAGCAACTTGGTGATCCTGAAATTTGACTTCACAATAATCAAATCATTGAGCCAACACCTTAACCACTGAGCTACCACTTCCCACAACAAGCACTTATTTATGGGATGCAGAATTCAGTGGCTGTCTATGCAGCAATTCAAAATCTGCAAAAGAGGTTGTACACAAAAGCTGAAATTAGATGAATGTTTTTAACAATGTCTCTTCAGTAGGATTAGCTGCAGTGGTAGAGGCATCCAGGTATCTAAATGTTTCATAGATAACAGAGTGATAATTATCTATAATGAATTAAACATCAGAGTAAGTAATGTAAATCTCCATTGATCAACTTAAATCAAATAATGTGCAAAGAAGTTATAGTTTACTGCATTTTACTATGCAGATTACACAGTCAAGTTTAAATGGTTTTAATTGCATTAATTTAAATAGCACACAAAGGGAATATTTCTAATCATATCATTTCATATTTATTGTTAAGTATTGCACTCTTACTCATTAGATTACAGCATCAGCCGAACTACTCTTGTTTTATTGAATGTATTACGGTTCATTTGGGTGTGATGTCATTACATAATACAATGCACTCTACGTAAAAAGTTTATAGTGTTAATGTCGGATGTACAGAGCCGACGCTTGTTCAAGTTTATTAATAAATGTTCCAAAGAAGTTGATAATGAGACGTATAATGTTTTGTTTGTTTTCATATACGTGTTGAAAGAACTGCGCACCTGAACTCAGTGGCGGACGTCAGGGCCAGCAAGGTCTTCTCTGCTGGCCTAAACAGCAGTGATCTGAATCACTGACTTGCATTTTAATATATTTAATATATTTTTCCATGAATGTGTATTAAATTATTCCCGATAGTCTATTCTCTACATTTCATAGCTTTTCTCTTGGTTGCGCTGCTTCCAGTATTGTATATTTATGATAAGAGTATTTATCCAACCACATTTCATCTAGTGGCCGTAAGGCCTGCAGAAGTAAAAGTGCAGGCACCTGAAGCTTAAAATAAGTGGCAATGAACCTGTTCCATTAACCAATCAGATTTCGAGTTGGGATCACTGGGGCCATCTAGCAGGCATACGATTACGTCAGCAATTTCCCGTCCTTTGATTGGATAGTTGGAGTAGTCAGAGGCAGCGACCTGCCCATATACATTTTTTCTATATTCGCTGCGTCCTCTGGAGATTGCAGTTTTCTGAATACGGCATCAAGAATGTCTTTTTGAGAAAAGTAACCGTAATAAAATTGACTATTCCTTGTGAGGTGTGAAATACTGTAGACTAATTTCGTTTTTACTTTGTTATTTAACGGTTGATTAGTGTCTATTGCCGTGGCGTCCAGGGGCGATTCTATTTTCATTTAAGGGGGACTCCCCCACCAATGAGGGTATAATAAAAAATAAATAAAATAAATAAATAAATAAATAAAATAAAGGTTTGATTAACAGGGTAGGATGGTAAACTTATTGCAGCATTCCACTGTATTGCACAGATGTGTATGACATTTGAGTACTGAACAAGCCAAATACGAGTCTTCCTGATCTCACACACACACACACACACACACACACACACTTGTCCTCTGATCCTCACTCTGTGACGCTGCAGTCTGCGGATTGAAGAACGCGCTGAAAGACGGGGAAGAGCCGAAGTCTGCTGCCGTTTTCATATGAAATTTGAAGGGGACTGAGGAGATCACGAATTTGTGTACAGTTTATGGAGAATCACAGAATTTTAGGAGGGCTGAGTAGAAAATGTCACGGGGTCATAATGATGCCTTCTTACCCACATGACATTTTCTCAGTGGCAAGGGCAACAAATGGAGGAGCAACAATCACTTTCCAAAGGGGGAAAAGTCACATGGTTACCAAAGGTGGTAGCAGATTCATTGTAACTATAAAGATTTACAAAAGTTTCAAGGTGTAGTGAGAGGTATGGAGATAAAAGCGACCACAGTCAAACCAAATCAGTCATGTGAAGTGTGTACACAGTGAAAATTCACTCAGACGAGAAATAGGGAGCCAGACAGAAAGGCAAAGAACTCTTTAGAACTAGTCCACACTGACTTAGCCGGCCCCATGCCAACATCGAGCACAGAAGGGTACAGATATACAAAGTCTTATACAGATGACTACTCAGGTACCATGTTAGTGTATTTTCTAAAGTCTAAAGGTGACACGGTACAAGCCACAGAAAAGTTCCTAGCAGACATAGCACCTAATGGAGAGGTCATGTGCATCTGTTCAGATAACGGCACTGAATTTATGAGTTGAGACTTTCAGGCACTGTTAACGAAAAATAGGATTAGACACGAAACGTCTGCACCTTATTCACCCCACCAGAATGGCACAGCAGAGAGAGGTTGGAGAACCCTTTATGATATGAGCAGGTGCCTACTGACTGAAAGCGAGTTACCAGATAAGTTATGGAAATACGCTATGCAGACATCAGCTTACGTGAGGAACAGGTGCTATAGTAGACGCACCAAGAAAACGCCATACGAGTTGTTCACAGGAAAGATGCCAAACATTTCTAAAATGCAGAAGTCCGGATCAGTATGTTTTGCTTACAAACGAGAGAGGAGCAAATTAGACTCTAGATGTGAGCAAGGTATTTTCACTGGCTACAAAAACAGCCCAGCTTATCTAGTGTACTATCCTAACACAGAGAAGGTTCAAAAGCATAGGTTGGTGAGATTCACAGCTAGGACAACTAGAAAAAAGGAAACACAAACACCCGAATCACACACACAAAATCCTAAAAAAAGTTGTATATCCTAAAATCAATAACATTGAAGGAAATGTTGATGAAAATATGAAAAATGTACCAGGTCAAGGTATTCAAAGTGGTGTTTCTGAGACTATGCCTGAACAGAGTGAATGCAAACAGCCAGGTCAAGTTACTGAAACTGGAATCAAGGAACCCACTAAGAGCCAAGAGGAGAATTTGAGACTGAGGATATGGAGGACAAGCTGCAATATGCGATATTCCTCAAACCTACCAGGATGCCATAACATCAACTAAGTCAGGGCAATGGAAAAATGCTATGGACAAAAAGATGCGATCACTAGCCCTCCTTTTGTCTTCGGGTCAAATTGTCATAACTTGGGTTTTCTTTCATATACTTGCATGAAAATGACATGGATGATTCAATACTATGCTCTTTGAAAATATTAAATATTAAAATTTTTGTTAAATTATGTGTGTATGAATAATTTTTTATAACACCATCAATTTGACCCGGCCACATTTAGTAGTGACCCATTGTCACACTTTTGAGCTTTCCAGAACATTGAACATACAACATCTGATCTACCAACATGGGGCTACACACACACACACACACACACACTCTTCAAAGTATTGGGCATTGCATTTCATTGGGCCTCCAGACAAAACAAAAGCTACACATTTGTAAACATTTCACACTTGTGATATGCAACATCTGATCTACCAACATGGGGCTACACACACACACACACACACACAAACACACACACACACACACACACAGTCAAACACTGTTCAAAGCATTGGGCACTGCATTTCACTGGGCCACCAAACAAAACAAAAGCTATGAGATATGCCTTTGCCCATTTGGGGACAAGATAACAATAAACAAAAAAACCCTGAATTATAGCATCCTTGGGGAATTTCACATTTCACTCTAAGACAGCAAAATGAAGAGGACCTACACAGCATTCCAGGCCCTTGACCTAATTTTTGACCCTTTGGAGGAGGACAGAGATGAGGCAGAACCGGCAGAAGAGGAGCAGGAAGTGTCAGAGGAAGAAAATACCACAGACGAGGAGGAATCAACTGATGAGGAGCCTCCTGAAATGGAAGAAATTTTCCAATCAAAAGATGGAAATATTCTCTGGTCCTCCATCCCTCCAAGTGACCGACGCCGCATGTTGGGGACAAAGCGCGAGAGGAGCCCCCAAGGGCCAACAAGGTATGCTGTCTCTCGTGCTGATACCATAAAGTCAACTTTTGAGTTATTTATATTCAAAAGACAGTGTTAGACATGACCAACAAGGAGGGGTGTCGTGTATATGGTGACAGCTGGAAAAAATTAGATCAAATAGATCTACAGGGATATCTGGGTCTATTGATTCTTGCTGGGGTCTACCACTCCAGTAAAGAGGCTACGTCCAGCCTGTGGCATGCTCAGATGGGGAGGGCAAATTTTTGTGCCACCATGCCACTGAAAACATTCCAGCTCATTTCAAGCATCATACGATTTGATGATCGCAGCACCAGACCAGCCTGCCGTGCCAGAGACAAATTGTCTGCCATCCAACAGGTCTGGGATAAGTGGGTGCAACGCCTGCAACCAACATATAATCCAGGCACTATGTGACCATGGACGAGCGCCTGGTCCTGTTCAGAGGTCACTGTGGGTTTAAGCAATATATGCCAAGTAAACCTGCCAAGTATGGAATTAAAATCTGGGTAGCCTGCGATGCCCAGACTAGCTATGCCTGGAACATGCAGGTGTATACCGGCAAACCTGCGGATGGCCAGCGTGTGGTTCTCGAGGTGACAGAGGGTCTTTGGGGACACGTCATCACCTTTGACAACTTTTTCATGTCCTATGTCTTTGGCCAGGAGCTGCTAAGGAGGAAGCTGGCCATGGTGGGAACTGTGAGAAAAAATAAACCAGAGACAAGAGACAGGGCAAAATTCTCCTCCAAGTTTGTATTCACTGCTCTTGTCTCCTACTCCCCCCCCCAAATAAAGGAATGTGCTTCTCATGAGCACTCTGCATCGTGACACTGCAGTTAGCACCAAAGAGGACAAAAAGCCCCAGATCATCCTTGACTACAACAAAAACAAAGGGGGAGTCGACAACCTCGACAAGGTATTGCACTTTTTCATGTAATATTTTTCATTCAGCTCCATGCATTGCATTCTTGTGTAAGAAAATATAAATTAATTTTGACTGATTTGTTGTTTGTTACTTTTGTTGCAGGTCACCAGTGTGTATAGTTGTAAATGAATGACAGCCCGTTGGCCCCTGGCAGTGTTTTACAACATGCTTGATGCGTCTGCATACAACTCCTTTGTGCTGTGGAGAGAGATGGACCCAAGCTGGAATCAGGGGAAGTGCCACAAAAGGAGGCTGTTCCTTGAGGAACTTGGAAGAGAACTTGTGACACCTCTCTTAAGCCGATGCCAAGTTCTTCCCTGCATGCCAGCCTCTGCCAGCATGGTCATGGAAGTCCAGCAGGGTGCAAATGAAGACACACACACACACACACACACAGTTTCTGTTCATTGTATTTTTAGTTTGCAATGTTTAAAATTGTTTTGAAATAAAATACATGTTGTGTTTTGCAAATCATATTTGTTTGCTCTCACTTATTTATGAATACAGTTGCATCAGTCAGCTTTCACATGGGGATATGCTGGCTAATGTTTAACATATACCATATATCAGTGTTTCATTGTTTATATTTCATGGTTTATTGTTCATAAATTAAATATAATAATGAGCATAAGAGGTGTAAAAGAAGTTTTATTTACATGAAAATATGCCATGTTTTTGAGTGGTGTGTGTGTGTGTATATGTGTATATATATATATATATACAATGACAATGAAACTGAAATGCCTGGTTTTAGACCACAATAATTCATTAGTATGGTGTAGGGCCTCCTTTTGCGGCCAATACAGCATCAATTCGTCTTGGGAATGACAGATACAAGTCCTGCACAGTGGCCAGAGGGATTTTGAGCCATTCTTCTTGCAGAATAGTGGCCAGGTCACTACGTGATGCTGGTGGAGGAAAACGTTTCCTGACTCGCTCCTCCAAAACACCCCAAAGTGGCTCAATAATATTTAGATCTGGTGACTTTCATGTTCATCAAACCACTCTGTCACCAGTCTTGCTGTGTGTATTGGTGCATTATCATCCTGATACACGGCACCACCTTCAGGATACAATGTTTGAACCATTGGGTGCACATGGTCCTCCAGAATGGTTTAGTAGTCCTTGGCAGTGACGCGCCCATCTAGCATAAGTATTGGGCCTAGGGAATGCCATGATATTGCAGCCCAAACCATCACTGATCCACCCCCATGCTTCACTCTGGGCATGCAACAGTCTGGGTGGTACGCTTCTTTGGGGCTTCTCCACACCGTAACTCTCCCGGATGTGGGAAAGACAGTGAAGGTGGACTCATCAGAGAACAATACATGTTTCACATTGTCCACAGCCCAAGAAACCAACGTTTGGCATTGGCACGAGTGACCAAAGGTTTGGCTATAGCAGCCCGGCCATGTACATTGACCCTGTGGACCTCCCAATGGACAGTTTTGGTGGAAACAGGAGAGTGGAGGTGCACATTTAATTCTGCAGTGAGTTGGGCAACTGTGGTTTTATGTTTTTTGGATACAATCGAGGTTAGCACCCGGACATCCCTTTCAGACAGCTTCCTCTTGCATCCACAGTTACTCCTGTTGGATGTGGTTCGTCCTTCTTGGTGGTATGCTGACATTACCCTGGATACCGTGGCTCTTGATACATCACAAAGACTTGCTGTCTTAGTCACAGATGCGCCAGCGAGACGTGCACCAACAATTTGTTCTCTTTTGAACTCTGATATGTCACCCATAATGTTGTGTGCATTGCAATATTTTAACCAAAACTGTGCTATTACTCTGCTAATTAAACCTTCACACTCTGCTCTTACTGGTGGAATGTGCAATCAATGAAGATTGGCCACCAGGCTGGTCAAAGTTAGCCATGAAATCTACAACACTAAATTGGCCAGTGTTTCAGTTTCATTGTCCAACCCCGTATGTGTGTGTGTGTGTGTGTGTGTGTGTGTGTGTGTGTAGCCCCATGTTGGTAGGTCAGCTGCTGCCCCCTGCTGGGTATCACAAGTGTAAAATGTTAAAAAAAATGTGTGGTGATGGTGTGATCATTATACACTTTATGATTTATAAGCAGTCAAATCAGACCGGGTCAGTTTGACCCGGGAGGACAACAGGTGTGACTATTTGCTGCCATTAAAAAAATGAAATGGTTTCAAGACAATATCCTGACTAAACATTGACATATACCAGTCTGTGATGTTCCATCTACTTATGTGGCTCTGATCATTACCATAGTGAAAATAATTCAGAATTTCTGTTTTTTTTTACTCAAAAATGAGGTATAATTTTACATAAATGAGGTTTATCATACCAAATATTTGCCAAATATAAAAAAGTGCAAAATATATGTTAATGTGTTGGAAACAAGCTGACTAAAAAGGTGAAACAAAAAAAAAAAAAGGTGATCATACATACCTCATTTTTTATAAGTGATCAGAACAGACCGGGTCAATTTGGGCTGCGGAGGAGAAAATTGTTTGATTAATGGAAAGGGAATAAGACCTTCACACTCACTCAGTTGCCACCAGGCAAACAGCCAGTTGGGGGCAGATGGGTCTACACAATTAAAAGAGACATTAATGGATCTGAAAAATACAAGGCGAGATTTGTCAGATGTGACAAGTGTAAGAGTGGTCATGCAGAAGGCAGCACAGGAAAATTTAGTCTTACACCAGATGGACGTTGAGACAGCTTATTTGCATGCACCGATTGACTGTGAAATTTACTTGGTACAACCAGAGGGTTATGAGCAAAAAGACAGGGTGAAAAGCTAATATGCAAGTTAGAGAAATCTCTCTATGGCCTAAAGCAATCAGGCAGAAACTGGAACACTATGGTACATGTATGTTTAATTGAGAATGGTTTTACACAGAACCCAGCTGATAACTGCGTGTATACAAGGGAAAGGCAGAATGAGAAAATAATCCTGATAATATGGGTTGATGACCTAATTATAGCAGCTAACAGTGAAAGTGTTGTGAAAAGTGTAAAGGGAATGTTCACTGAAAGATTCAAAATGAAAGACATGGGTAGGTTGAAATATTTTCTAGGGATAGATTTTGAACAGGGAGAAGGTCTAGTTAAAATGTCACAGGAGAGATATGTGAGGAAAATACTAGATCGATTTGAGATGCAAAATTGCAAGTCTAGAGAGACTCCATATGAACTGAAACCTGAGTATTCTGAAGATGATGAAAGAACCAAGAAAGTACAGAGAGGCAGTAGGAAGTTTAATCTACTTGTCCACTTGCACTCGACCAGATATACACTACCAGTCAAAAGTTTGGACACACCTTCTAATTCCATGGTCTTTCCTGATGTTTATTTCTTTCTACATTGTAAAACAATGCTGAAGGCGGCCGAAATACACAATAATGTCCTTTGAACAGTTGATATTGAGATATGTCTGCTACTGATGCTCTGTAAAGCCTTCATAACGGCTCTAATCTGAGGTGCTGTTAATTGGTGATTTCTGAGGCTGGTAACTCTAAATGAACTTCTCCTCTGCAGCAGAGGTAAATTTTGGTCTTGCTTTACTGGGATGGTCTTCATGTGAGCCAGTTTCATCATGGTGCTTGATGGCTTTTGCAAATGCACTTGACAATACTGTAAAAACTGTAACAACTGACTGTTTTTTGTTGTTATTACATATGGATAACTTAAGTCCATGTGTGTTATTTCATAGTTTTGAAATCTCCAGTATTGTTCTAGAATGTAGAAAATAAATCCCTAAACAAAAAACACTGAATTAAAAGGTGTGTCCAAACTTTTGACTGGTAGTGTATATATATATATATATATATATGCGCTTTGGACGAGGTCGTCTGGAGGTTACTCACAAATTGGCTTAACATCTGAGTTCTTCATAGATTCAACACCAACTCAATGATGGCAATACAGCATAAGTACAATGTTAAAGAATGTCATTTTGTGTATTGATTAGAAGGTTGTTATCCTCAAAGTCCTCAAAGGGTTGGCATCTTCTCTTCGAATGTCCAAAATCTACATGAAACGAATCAGCATAGCTGCTGTTCATATTATTAGCAAGCAGTAGATGATAATGTGCATTTTCAGATGTACTGGAGCAGAAGGTTATGGAATGTATTACGTGTATGCCTGGCTAAAGAGCTAAAACTCTTTAAACTACATTTAAGCTGGGAGAGTGTATCTGAGCCCCGAACACTGTTCAAAGTTTTGTGATTTCAAAGAGTGTGACATATTGTAGCATGTTAGAAGACAAGTTGGATACATGGGAGCTAAACCATTTAGGGCCTTGTATGTGAGTAGCAGTAGTTTGTAATCGATTCTAAACTTAACAGGTAGCCAGTGTAGGGATGATAAAATATTGGGGTTATATGATCATATTTTCTTGACCTGGTAAGAACTCTGGTGGCTGCATGTTGGACTAACTGTAGCTTGTTAATTTAGATGCAGGACAACCACCTAGTAATGCATTACAATAGTCCAGTCTGGATGTGATTCATGAATGCATGAATTAGCTTTTCTGCATCAGATACACATAAGATGTTTATTGGCTTGGCAATATTTCTAAGGTCTAAGGTGTTTTTGTAATATGGGCGATATGATTTTCAAAAGACTTGCTACTGTCTAATATAACAGCAAGGTCTTTCACTGCCGAGCTAGTAGTAACAGTACATCTGTCTAAATGCAAGGAGTATTGTGAGAGTACTTACTTTTTTTGGACTGAATAGTAATATCTTTCTTATCAGAATTTAATAATTTAGGTCATAATTTTATATGACCCATATTTCACTGCCATTACACCGGCTAGTTCCCCTTTTAATTTTACAAAATGGTATTGATCAGACAGGTAGGATCTAAACCATCTTAATGCCTGTCCCTGAATACCTGTGAAATTTTGTCATAATCTATAGGAGTCATGATGCATAGTGTCGAATGCAGTGCTAAAATCAAGAAAAACTGATAGTGAGATCCAGCCTTGGTCTAAAACTAAAAACAAGTCATTTGTGATTTTAACTAGCACAGTTTCTGTACAATGGTGTGACCTGAAACTTGACTGAAGATCCACAATTTTGTTCTTGATTCATTTCAAGACCATTTTTTTCAGTGAAGAAATTCATAAAGTCCTCACTACTAAACTGTGATTAAATACTCTTTTCAGATTCTGGTTACCTCTGAATGTTTCTTTTGCCCTGCATGATTTTACACATTGCGCTGCTGCTACATGACTGCCTGAATGGATAACTTTATAAATAAACAGGTGTACAGGTGTTTCTATTAAATTGGACAGTGATTGTACACAAATTCTCTAGAGCATTAACACTGCAGTGCCCGAGCCTGAAATACTGTAGCCTACGATGGAGGAAAACCCTGACCACATCCCGCTACCCGCACACCCATGACCAGTGGTCTGACCTGCAGGATTTGTTTTAAGTAGCTACTCGCTCTGCCTCACTAACATACGATTTCTTCTTAGAAGAATTAACATCATACTTGAGGAAACATGCAGAGGTCAGCACGTCCTGTGGTCATCATAATGGCCATTTTCTTTCATATGAATCTAATGTTAGATCGGAAGAATGAAGGATTTTTATTGTATAGGTGAATAAATGTGTCCTGCATGTCTAGTTAGGCTTTAGTTAGCTAAGTAAGCTAACGTATTGAGTAACTCTGGAGCAGCAGTCTATATTAACATTACTGATGTTATACAGCAACACAATAACACAATAGATCAACTTTTATTCTTCATATTCACCAAGTAACATTTCTTTTTCATAGCTTCTTTCTTTTAATGTAAAGCAGAATAAGATTACTGCCAAATACCCCAATTGTCCATCACACACCAAAGCATTAGTTACTAAATACTGAAATATTGACTAGTGCTGAATCTGAACTTTTTTCTTCTGAATCTGTAGAGCAGCAAGTTTCTGTTAAAGTCAATCTGCTTAGATCCTCTCTGGTCATTTGTTTAAAACTTGTTTATTCCCAGGACACAGGCGTGTCCAGCACACCTTAGTTATTCTGTATGAGTTACCAAGTCAGACTGTCCTGCTATAGTACTTAATATTTTCTTCTGCTGTCTGTATATGTTTCATTTTTAAGCACTTTATGTAGGAAACACTTTACAAGCCACAGACCCGGTCTTTATATAATGGTCCTTTTTCTTGTGTAGTGTCCATGCACAAATACCTGTGTCCTGTGAACACTGGCACACACACACACACACACACACACTTCAACATCTGTGTAGTAAAGTGTTTTATCAGGTTTTAATTTATTTCTATATTATCTATAACATAAATCCTAACAGGAAAACTTCATTGTTCTCAAGGCCTGCTATTTTCCAGCCCCCATGTTCCCCTTGTGTGCCTTGACTACCCAGAATAACGTTAATTGATATCTGTATCATGTTCATGTCTAAGACCTTGTATTAACAGGCATGTGTGAGTAGAGTGACAGATTCTTCTCACATAAAATGAATAGGTAATTACATAATGTGATACAGTAGTAGGAAAATAGCCATCTGGATAAAAAGATGTGATTTTACAATCAGATATTCCTATTTTATATTTATTTTGTTTATTTTTTTGGAAAAACACTGTGAGCATTTTTACCCATGTTAGGGAAATTTAGAATTAATTATTTTTATTGTTTTTATTGCATTGTTGTTGTTTTGGAAATTTATTAGCTGCTATTTTACACCATGTATCCTGTAATAGGAGAACTTTATTTTCCTGTATTTTTGCTTGTAGCTCAACTTTCTGATGGGAAGGAGAACACCAAGACAGGTAGTGAGTCCTGCATCTTCTACTAAAAAAATGAAGGAATACAATTAGTAGTAAAAAGAGTAGAAATGTAGGATAAAGCAATTAAAACCAATTCCATCAGCAGCATTTGAATGAATCTTGAATCTGTCCTGGTTTTTAGGCCCACTTTAACAACACCCTTAGTTATCTCCAGTGCTTCCTCAAACTGCATTTGTGCCCTGCTTTACAGAGTCTCCTGCTTCTGAGGAAGTGAAGGAGATTCCTTCACCTTCTTCTATGAGTCCTGGACTGATGGTGGAGAGCTCAGGGAGTGTCTGCTCAGGTGATGCTGAGCAACCTCCCTGCAGTAGTGTGGAGGTAAAATGTTTAAATCTACTACATCTTTAATTCGTGAGTAAAGATGCTCCTGTTTTCTCTGGAATAGACAGTCTGAGATAGTTTAAGGTTACTAATATTTGTTTTACAGTTGATGGATTCCAGCTTTGAGCCGGAAATACCCCAGTCCAGCAGAGAGAGCACTGTTCTCCTGGTCGAAGGTACAAATTTAAATGAAGATTAAAGTGAAGGAATAGACTTAAGTATTTAGGCCCTCTTTAACAACACCCTTAGTTATCTCCAATGCAATCTCAAATTGCATTTGTGCCCTGCTTTACAGAGTCTCCTGCTTCTGAGGAAGGGAAGGAGATTCCATCACCTTCTGGTGTAATTCCTGAACTTTTGATGGAGAGCTCAGGGAGTGTCTGCTCAGGTGATGCTGAGCAACCTCCCTGCAGTAGTGTGGAGGTAAAACGTTTAACTCAACTACATCTTTATTTCTTGAGTGAAGATGCTCCTGTTTTCTCTGGAATAGACGGTCTGAGATAGGCTGAGGTAACTAATATTTATTTTATAGAAGGAAGATTCCAGCTTTGAGCCTGAAATGCCACAGTCCAACAGAGAGTGCACTGTTCTTCCAGTCGAAGGTAAAAATTTAAGTGAAGATAAGACTTTATGTGAAGGAGTAGACTTAAGTATCAAAGGTCAAGCACTGGACTGGTTTAAATCTTATTTGAATAGAACCTTTTCTGTTTATGTAAGTGGATGATTATCCTCCAAAGCACATCTGACCTGTGGGGTACCCCAAGGATCAATTCTTGCCCCCATTCTGTTTTCTTTATATATGCTTTCTTTATATATAAAAACACAAAGTATTTTTTAATTTTTATGCAGATAAATTTCCTGAACTTAAATGAGAGTAAGACTAAGGCAATTGTGTTTGGTCTGTTAGCTCTCTCTGGTAGCTTAAATCAAGTGTCAGGCAGCTTAGCTGCTTATGTAAAACCTGTTAAAAACCTAGGTATTGTCTTTGACTCTGCCCTGTTATTTGATAAGTAAATACAGTTGTCAAATCATGTTTTTTCCAGTTGAGACTACTGGCCAAAGTTAAAAGTTTTTTAACCCCTGCTGAGTTTGAAGAATAATTCATGCAATTATATCTTCTTGTCTGGACTATTGCAATTCAATTTATATAGGTATTGGTCATTCCTATATGAACTGCTTGCAATTAGTCCAAAATGCAGCTGCTAGACTCCTTACTGGCACACGTACATTTGATCACATCACCCCCGTCTTACTCTCTCTGCAGTGGTTATTTTAGTGGGTATTTTAGAATAGAGTTTAAGATTTTACTCTTTGTTTTTAAGGTCTTAAATGGTCTGGCACCTTCTTATTTATCTGAACTTGTGACTGTTAACATATCTGCTAGATGTTTAAGGTCATCAAATCAGAAACTGTTAAAGCGTCCCAGATCAAGGCTTAAAAGAAAGGGAGACCGGGCTTTTGCCATAGTTGGCCCCAAATTGTGGAATAGCCTCCCTTTATCTATTAGGATAATCCCTACAGAATCTCTGTTTAAACTAAAGCTTAAAACTCATCTTATGTTAAAAGGCTTTTAAAATCTGAGTCAACCTGAGCTTGTTTTTTTTCCTGTATATGTACTATTTCCTGTCTCGATTGCTGTTATTTTGATCTTATAATTTTTGTACAGCACAATGGTCAATGATTGTTGTTTTATTGTGCTATATAAATAAACTAAACTAAACTAAGTATTTAGGCCCACTGTAACAACACCCTTAGTTATCTCCAGTGCATTCTCAAATTCTATTTGTGCTCTGCTTTACAGAATCTCCTGCTTCTGAGGAAGGGAAGGAGATTCCATCACCTTCTTGTGTGAGTCCTGGACTGATGATGGAGAGCTCAGGGAGTGTCTGCTCAGGTGATGCTGAGCAACCTCCCTGCAGTAGTGTGGAGGTAAAACGTTGAACTCTACTGCATCTTTAATTCGTAAGTGAAGATGCTCCTGTTTTCTCTGGAATAGACAGTCTGGGATAGGCTGAGGTAACTAATATTTATTTTATAGAAGGAAGATTCCAGCTTTGAGCCAGAAATGCCCCAGTCCAGCGAAGAGTGCACTGTTTTTCTCCCAGAAATTACAACACCAGCTGATGTGAGATCTGGACTGAAGAGGAAACACTCAGGGAGTGATGCTGGGCAACCTCCCTGCGAACATTTTAAGGTGAAACGTCCACTACATCATTAATCCTTGAGAGAAGATGCCCGTTTTCTTGATTTCTGTTATATTCACATTAAGAGAACATATAGATAGAATAAATAAACCCGAACAGATAGATCATGAGATCCAATATTCCATTCACAGAAAGAAGAGAAAGAGATCGAGTTACTTGTCAAAGCCCTGGAGGAGCTGAGGCTGGAGGACCGTGTAAAGACCCATTTAGAAACATTTGGTAAGTTAACAAAAAATAAATAATTAAATAATAAAATCAAACCTTCACATGCATGCAGATATCACTTCTAAGTACAATGCACAGTGTGAAATGTGATATCTGCTCTGAAAGTTTATTATATTTGTTGGTCTTTGAGAGCTGTTTCCAGAGAAATGTCCATCATTGTATTTAGAAGCTGTTTCACATTTCACAAAGCTGATCCACATTTAATAAGGAATTCCTCTATATGTAATCAAACCTGCATTTTTTTCACCAAGACAAGCCTAGAACTGGGTGCAGAGTCAAGTTTTGGGCCAATTATGAAAAAGCCCTTTTGTCATGTACAGTACATTTTCCATAATTTGCTATTATTTTCTATTTTGCACTGCATTTGTTCTCTCCTTTACAGAGTCTCCTGCTTCTGAAGGGATGACACAAAGTCCATCAGCAGTAAAAGCAAGATCTGGGAGGAAAAGAAAGACTCCACTGAGTACCTGCTCAAGTTTTGAACTTCCCTGCAAGCGTGCTAAGGTGAAGTGTTGGGCTCTACTACAAAAACTCTGGGCATTCATATTAGTTAATTAAATTCACCACTAACAAGCATTCAGTTAATATTTTACACTGGCTCTTTCATAATCAGAAATCTGATGTCATTCATGAAACTGATGTTAATCTGAATCACTGCTAAACATTAAACTATTCTTTTTGTGTGAATTAATGACACTATAAAACTGAAGCTCAGTTGTTTTTCCCCTCTAGCTTCACCATGGTTAGCACCCGGAAGACATCATCCCATCATTTTCCAGACTCCTGGACCATCTGCCTTAATTTAAAATCTTTTTTAAAAATCTTTTTTAATTAAAAACAAATAAAGAAATTACTTTGTAATGACAATAAAGTTGTATCTATCTATGTTGCCACAAGTTTCTAATTTCTGCAGACAAATGAGAGAATGAGAGATTTGGTGGGGAACAAGAAACTCTCACTAATCATCAGATAACAAAAACACCTTTTTAAAAAGCAAATAAGAAAATGTGATTCATCAGACCAGGTCACCTTCTTACATTGCTCCGTGGTCCAGTTCTGATGCTCACATGCTCATTGTCAGTGCTTTCAGCGGTGCACAGGGGTCAGCATGGTCACCCTGACTGGTCTGTGGCTATGCAGCCCCATATGCAACAAACTGCTCTGTGTATTCTGACACCTTACTATCAGAACCAGCATTAACTTCTTCAGCAATTTGAGCAACTGTAGCTTGTCTGTTGGATCTGACCACACAGGCCAGCCTTCGCTCCCCACGTGCATCAAGGGCCTTGGCTGCCCATGACCCTATTGCCGGTTCACCACACTTCCTTCCTTGGACCACTTTTGATAGATACTGACCACTGCAGACCAGGAACACCCCACAAGAGCTGCAGTTTTGGAGATGCTCTGATCCAGTCGTCTAGCCATCACAATTTGGCCCTTCATCAATCTCGCTCAAATCCTTACTCTTATCCATTTTTCCTGCTTCTAACACACAAACTTTGAGGACAAAATGTTCACTTGCCTAATATATCCCACCCACTAACAGGTGCCATGATGAGATTATCAGTGTTCACCTGTCAGTGGTCATAATGTTATGGCTGATCTTTGTGTGTGTCTATATATATATATATATATATACACCAGAAGCAGCAACAGATGACTTTAATGTCCTCATGGATGAAAAGAAAGAAAGATGTGAGTTGGTTGATTCAGTAAATTAGCTCAGGTCAGGATAATCATATTTTCTGTCTACACCTGTTGATGTTAGCCTACCGTTGACTGAGCTAAGGTAAACATACACTGTTATTGCTAGGCAACTTCAGACAGTTAGCTAAATATTTAATGTAGATTAGAAGATTCTGTGTAGCATGAACACAAGTTCACTTTAAACCGCATATTTTCTGTCAGCAGTGTATGACAAGCAGACTCTGGATGTTAGTTTAATGTTAAACTCAATATGATCATAACTCGGTCATTTTCATATCAGAGGACAGATGAGGTGGAGCTGCTTCAGAACAGAGAGGGTGAGACAGGGAGAAGCAGTAGCAGCACAATGGTACAGGTAGGTTATGTGCTGTATGAAGGACCAGGTGATTTTGGTTTGTTGGAGATAAAAGGGAAGAAGTGTACATGATAAGTAGTGAATACAGTTTGAATATTATCAAATTAAATGCTGTTGTTGTAGAAGCCAAAGTGTGTGTTTAGATGTTTAGAATATTTTGTTAACATGGTCACATCATCACATGGGTATGGTTTCATATTATTTACCTGCTCACTTGTGTAGTGGGAAAGAAGCAAAGGGTCAGGCCCTGATATTTTTATTGACCGTTTCCATATAGTTTTAGTTCTGATGAACTTTTGTTTATTTTTATTTGTGTCAGAGGACATATTAGGTGAATTGGCTTCAAGACAGGGAGGATGAGACAGGGAGTAGCAGCTCAGAGTTGCAGGTATGTGCTGTGTAACGGGTCATATAATTTAATTTAATTATATCTCATGTCAGAAACAGGCTAGCACATTTTCATCTTTCATATGAGAGACCTGAGGGGACAGGTGCAAGTGAAGAAGTGCAGGCAGACAAGCAGGAAGCTGAACCCAACCATGCTAACCCAAAGCTCATTGCAGTGCAGCAGCTCACCAGCAAAACACTACGGTTCCAAGAAAAGTGGTACCCTGAATTTCCTAGGCTCCACTACAGTCCAGGAGTCAATGGAATGCTATGTTTTTTTCTGTGCTCAAGCTTTTGGGCATGAAAAATCAAATGTGTCAAAGAATGCAGATCCAGCTTTTGTCAAAACTGGTTTCTGAAACTGGAAAAAGGCAACTCAAAAATTTGCAGAACCTGCAAATGCACACAAAGGTCCAAAGCAATACACCCGAAGTTGCCGTCCCCCACCCCCCTTCAAACCAAAGTTACACCCTTGCACAGATGTGGAAGAACTGTCAAGTAGACGTACAGGGAAAGTTTTTGTGCAGAGGTGAAATCATTTGTATCACTGTGTAAACTGGCAGCACAGAAATACCCTGTACTGTCAGCTGATGAAAGGTTCTTGATAATGAGAACCGTTCCTATTCGCATCTCCTTTCATTTCAATTTTCTCTGTAAAATTAGGCTCTACATAGTCTTTTTTATTCCAGAGATACCCCATTAATTCAAATGTGTGTTTTGCGCTGTTTTTATCCCACAGAATGATGTAATTTTTTATGCCGTGTAGACACTTGAGCTCCACTGTATCTCCTTCGGATTGAATCAGACCAGAAGGATTCTGCTGGACTTTGCTGCTGAGGGCAGAGTCTATAGTGAGAGAAATAGTGGATAATATTACAGTGAATTCAGATATTCTTAGAAAATTTGAATAGTTTTATCAAAGCCATATTTATTAAGATTGAAATAAAATACCTCATCGTCGAACTGCTGCATTTTTTTTTATTAGGAAAAGTTTAAGATGAAGCATGAGCTCCCTCTTGTGAGTTACTACTCCAACACCCTCATCACCCCAACCACCCACTGACCAGATTCACAAGTATCAAGCTTGCACCATTTAGATTAACAAAATTTCAGTGTCACCCAGAGAATTTTACATTTAACACTTACATTTATCTCACTTGTACATCTGAGCAGTTGAGTGTTAAGGGCCCTGCAATGGTAACTGGGTGAGATCCAACCTTCCAATCAGTAGTTTAATGCCTTAAGCACAGAGCTACCACCGCCTGTCCGCAAGTCTGCAATCTAAATTGCCCCTGGTCTGTCTGTGTCTGTCTGTGTGTGTGTGTGTGTGTACACTCCTTTGAATCAATCTCAACTCTAACTATGATTAAGCATTTACTGATAAATATTACTGAATGGTTATAGAGACAAAATAGTTAATTATAACCACTTTTCAGGGAAGACAATTTTCTCAAGAATCTCAATAAATGTAGTTAATAGAACTCAAAATGAATGGTGATGGGATGTGGCCCAACATAAATTGCATAAACTGTCATCAGCTGGAAGCTGATTATTTTGTGTTCTAATCCAGTTAAAACTGAGCATTTTGCCAATGCTGTTACAGTCTGTTCTTCACTAAAGAAATTAAAACACTTGGCTTATGTACAGTTAGTCTGTAATATCACTTGCATCAATAGGATTGCTATAAAAAGTCATCCTAACTGGCCTGTTTTATTAGAAGTTATTATGACAGAAAATAGAGTTTGCAGATGATACTGAGAACTTTTAGAGCCTTCCATCCTAAAACCTTCATTTGTTGGTAAACAAATAAATTACAGCTTTAGCTCCGAATATTGCAAACTCCAGAGAATCCTTCTAAAAATGCTAAATACAAATCTCTGTACAGTAATCAACAATTTGACTTTTTTTTAAATTAAATATCAACACATTTTAATCTGGTTATTATCTTATGATAACATTATAACAAGTATATTAGCATAAACATGTGATTTGTCTTGAAGGTGTCACTGCTGTCAGAGTTGCTGTTATAGAAAAAAAAAATCAACAGCTTATGAGAGTTGAACAGTCAAATTTACTTCATGTGCAAAAGACAGCTGTGTTTTAAAACAGATAACAGCTGTAGTGGTTGGTGCAGAGCTCAAGAGATGATGAGAACTGGTTGTTAGTTTTTGTAATAAAGAGAAGCACTCACTGGAGCACCTGACATGCTCAATAAAAACAGAATGTGACACCATACTGCCCCCATCAGGCCAAAATTACTGAAAAAAACACAGCACTTACACTGACTACAGTTAGTTAAGCAGTTGGCTTAATGTTAGTATAAAGATAACACTTCCGGGGGACGACTGCAACAATAGTAAATCAAGTATGAAGCAAAAGTAAAGAATGTCACTTTTTATTTCTTTGTGGTTATTGGTCAGATGTATACTGCAGAAATGTGTCTAACAGACAGTTATACAGGGATAAATTTGAGGTCTGCATTATACAGTCTGGTGATAAAAGAAAAGACTAGATCTTTACCCAAAAGGATAGAAAATTAAGAACGTGTATGACTTAAAAAACATGGAATAATACAGTTGACAAGGACAGAGAAATGATCATCTTTATTACATTCTTGAATAATAATCAATGGGTTCTTTAGTTTCCTTAATGTTTCAGAAAACATTACACTTTAAAATAAGGATGGTTCATAATAATAAATAATAAATAATAATAATAATAATAAATCCATCTTTAAATAACAAGATCACGTCACAAACATTTCCTCTTTATGATCTGAGTAAGATTTTCTCCATAATACACAAGTGATTATTGCCCCTGGTTTTATTTACTCAGGGTTTGGACTGCACTGTAAGATGAAGACTCCTCCTTAGCATTACATGCCAACTAACCAATCTGCACAGATTACAGAGTATTACACAGATTACCTCGACCTCTACGAAAAAACATGCAAAAAATCGAAGCCGAATCGTCTAATGCGCAAAGCCTTGCTCTAATAACAGATAGTTGGACCTCGTGGGTAACAGAGTTACCTCACCCTTACTGTTCATTACAGAGCGGATTGGGAAAAAAGAGCGCCGTCCAACCCCGTCTCCTGTAATAAAGTCATACAAGCGCTAATTTTTATCTCTCACTATTTTCAGTACACTATGAATGTGTACAAGTTGATTTTTGCATTTAAGTAAAATAAAGAGAATTGCAACTAAAACCAGTTTTGTTCTTCTTAACATACTTACTGTTCCTGTCACCTAAGCAAAGAATAATGGGGGAAAAAAAAAAAAAAAACCTTTAATTTGCCAAGCCATCCGAACCGAACCGAACAGAAAACCGTGGTTAAAAACCGCGGTACGTATTGAACCGTGGGTTAACTGTATTGTTGCATCCCTAATGTCTAATCAGGGTTACAAATATGGGAAAACAAAATGAGATAAAATAGACCATGTTCTGAAATTCTTAATTCAATGTTCTTAATTCAAGCAAAATCTCCTGATAAGACACTTACTGGATGAGGTGTTCAGCCATTCTTAAAGCAGCTGAAGAGAATCAGTTCATAAAAAACATCCAGGAAGTTGTAGTGGTGGACCTGCACAGAGAAGAAAAGGTAGAAAAATAAATTAGCTTTACATATTGAAGTCCTGTTTTCTATATTAGCAAAATATTTTATATTTAAACTGTAATTTCTGTAATTTCACACATCGGACCCAGAGAGCTCTGCTTTAATCGATTCCTGATTGGAAGGCGTCCTCAGGAATCGAATCAGGGCCTCGTAGGCCAACTGCACACCAACTGCATCCTGTTAAAACAAATGAAAAAAACAAACAAGTTCTGGTTGTGGATGCTGGCAAGCAGAGTCTGAATATAAGATAGCACACATTATACGTTAAAGCAGAGTGGACTTTACCTGTGCAATAACAGCAGCTGAATAAAGGTTTAACTCACAGCGAACGCCTCGCGGACAGCAGGCACCTTCAGGCCGATGTCAGTCAGCTAAGAAACAAGAGATATAAACGCTTAGTGTATGTTAAACATACAATACACCATTACACCACTGAACAGTGAAGAGGATCGTACCAAATAAAGGACACCTCCATCTCCTCTGGGTTAAGGCACTGATCACTCTCCTGCAAGCCAAATCATTAAATCATTAAAATTAAATTTTACAGCCTTCCATTCAGGGGAATAGCAGCATATGTAGATACACATCAGATCTGAATCTCTGAACTACCTCAGAGTCGTCCTGATCCCACTCCCAAGTGGAGGTGTACATTGTCCATCTGCAGCCACATACAGGTAAGTACAGGTTACCGTTGTAATGGTTTGCTGTTGAATAAAAATAAATAAATAGTGACAATGCAGACAAATAAAAGTACAACTGACAAAATTCCAAAAGTTACTGTCTACAAAATACACTTCATGACAGTGCAATAAATTTACCACGTAATAATGTGGCACGATGAAAGACGTCTCCACTCGGTTACAGGAGATGAATTCAGTAACCCTCCCAGATTCAGCCTGAAGAGAACAAATTAAAGTGAACACAATTAGTCACTGCAATTAACAAAAGTTTTGTGATGCCTCAATAAATAATCCCTTACCGTATGCCAGAGAAACAGTCCTCTATGGTGGTTTGATAAGGGAATCCCTGCAAATGACAAAAAGCTGAAAGTCAAGATCTATTTCACAAACGCGTGCGTCTAATAATCATCAAGCTCAATTCTCTTCCTCAGAGTAATTAAGTCTGTGATTTCTATGTGACTGAAGCAGTGTGTCTTGGTGGTTTTAAACCAACAAAGACGTCTCTGTGAGCCCCTTATCATCCGCAAGGAGTATGTCTTGATGTCCACCGAGTGGAAATAGAGAAACAAACATTAAACATTAGAACTTGTACAGAAAGGTGTTTGTACCTCAGCTGCTGCACTGTAGAATACCTTCAGCTGGGACACAGGTAAAGGGTCTTGGTGTTGTTCATTGAGCAGCAGCTGAATGTTTGGCTCAACAAACTTCACACACAAACACAATTAGTCACTGCAATTAACAAAATTTTACAATTCCACAATGAATAATCCCTTACCTGAATGCCAGTGAATCTCTCCTCATAGCTAGTATAATAACGGAATCCCAGCAAATGACAATTAGATAAAACTCAAGATCTACAACTAGGGCTGCATGATTATGACAAAAATCATAATTGTCGATTATTCCCTTGAAATTGTAATTGTGATTCTTAATTACGATTATCATAATTTACATTAAATGGTGTTTTGAATAGCTTTATACCATTGTTTGAAGCAACTGCATGCCATATTCTATAACAGTTTTTATCTTGGTGACTTTTTGATCCTATTTCTTTGAGGGTGGAGTCATCAGAGTGTATCTCTGAGACTTGATGGTCAATTACCATACTAGTATTTATGGAGCTGAGAACTCCTTTTCTATTGACAGAACAGCCAAATGATGGAGTCTGTTCTGACCCATTGTTCACCTAAGTCATGTCTGTATTTTAACTTAAATTCTGCATTAGTTGAATAATAGAAAGTCATGATGTTCAGACTGTAATGTCTTAGTGTCTTAACAGATTATATTTTATTTAGATCTATCTTTAGGCTTATTTAATTTAAGGATTTTGTACGTCTTGGGTAGGGAATAATATTCAAAAGGGTCCTTATGTCAGGGGTTTTCAGAATCAAAGACAGTGGGCCTCCTTTTTGACACAACATACATTTGTTAGCCGACTTTTATCAACTGTGTTAACAATAAAAATTAAAATGATCTGAATAATAAGATTGTTGTGTTTTCTGACCATTTTTTTTTTTATTGCTGTCCCGCTCAAGGGCTGTAAGGTATTTTAGTCACGTGGTGTGAAAGTGGCGCTGCGCAGACATTAAAGTATCACAAGAGCGGTTCTAGGGCATATTCGAGCGCACACTCTCATGGTATTTGTTTGTTTGTGTGTGTGTGTGTGTGTGTGTGTGTGTTTGTGCGTGCACAGAGAGATGTCAGACAAAAGTCATGTCTTTTCGGTTCTAATTCTTGATTCTTCTCAGCAACACTTTGCAAACTAGTTGATGTTTCTTTATCAGCGCACATATTACACAAAAATGCTCTTCTAAAAATCACGTCAATTCAAATATACATGAATATGATTCCACATCATCAAGGTGAGCAGCACAATTCGGGACCTCCCCAATACACAATTCATGAGTCCTTGAAATGTGGAGGGGGGCATTCCGGAGACCAAAAGCCATGACTGCATACTGGAGGAAGTTGCCCGGGGTAGCAAAGGCAGAAATCTTAGATGCCCATGAAGTGAGGGGTACTCTGCCGATAACCTTTTAACAGGTCCAGCTTGCTAGTAAACCTGGCTGTGCCAACACAATCTAAAGGGGAAGGGGAAAGAGTCGATAATCGGTACAAAAACGATGCGAGGCCATCAGCCTTGGACACTAAAATACAAGGTGAACACCAAGGGCTCACTATGGACAGCTAACCCACATTTAAGTAAGTACTCTGTTTCTTCCTTCATAATTGTTCACTTAGCTGGGGTTGTTCTACATGGGTGCTGCCCGATCACCTCACCTAACTTTGTGTGAGATGGGACATCAGCAAACAGACCAGGGAATCTTGTAATCAGGGCTTTGATAACCTCCTGGAAAAATATAGGCCACCCTGCCAGTTTCTTAACAGAAAGGTTACACAGATTTAGCTGTCTGCTCTAAAGGAGTTTCTAAAACTTTGTAAGCGTCAGGCACGCACTCATACACATGAACAGTAGCCTTAACAACTTCATATTCTAGACTCTGTTCAAGAGTGAGAGCGGAGCAGGCTTCCTCAGCTTTTCCTGACAGTTTACACTGCAACAACAGCGTCCACAAACTTTTAGGCCAGTTTAACGTTGTGGCTATTCGCTCGAACACAGAAAAATAAGTATCAGCTTCATCTTCAGGCACTAAACCAACATGTCGGCTAACATCGAAAGCAGGCTGGTGTTACCCGTCTCAGACCAAAGACACCCGACTGAGTAAGTAGAATACACAGTGGTGTCAATACTGCAGAATAATCAGACATTAATATGCTGCGAGCTCTGGAGATATTTAATGAACTCTGCATTCTTTCCTTTTCTTTTTATAATGTTATCATGAATTGAAGGTATTCAGTTTCAAGAAAACTGACAGTTTGTAAAATACCAAAAATTAAAACAATAAAACTCAAACTCCATGTAAACTCGATGTGAATGCCATGTATTCTAATAAAGTCCATGTATTCAAATAGTCCATGACTGACTGTGATTCAATATGGCACATGTAAATGAACAATACATTACATTATACATTCATATCATTAATAGTAATTCACATCACAAACGTTTTTCCCTTTTTTTAAATCCACTTACTGTCCACATAATCATAAACAAAACATAAAAACTATTTTTGCCTTTTCATTAAACAGGTCTGCCATTTCGCTTTCACCCTGTGTTTCACATGGACGTAGCCATTTTGGCTCAACTACAATACACTCCGCCGCCATCTTGGCTCAACTCAAAACTGGTTTCAACTCTGATGCAAAACAGACATTTAACTCACATCCACGTCCACATGTACTTATAATCCATATATAAAATTCTTCAAACACACCTATGAACTCATTTTGTGTACCTGCTTGTTTATCTGTCACTGTTTCTTGGACACATTTGTTCCACGGATCACACAAATTAATCAACCACTTTACAAAATCTAACAAAACCATTTCATTAAAACAAACTGCATTTATCTACACTCACATGTATAACAAAAGATCATGACTTATTTAATGTTGTTTCAAGCGATTAACAAACCATATTTTGCTCACCTGCGAAGTTCTAGAGATGTTTAATGAACTTCTGACCTGAGCTCCGCAGTTCAGTGTCTCAAAAGCGCTAAGCGCCCTCTAGAGGGAGACACAAAATAAAACACTTTCAGAGTTAGGGCAAAATACAGAAAACATTACTAAATTAAACTGAACATCATGTGACCTTGTTTCACTGTTTTGTGGGATGTCTACTTTTTCTTGTAGACGTACACTCTCTTTACACATTTGTTTTCGACCCACTACACTGGTTTACTGGCAAGGTCAGGAGCGGAGCTAGCGGTGATGCTGGCGCCGATGGAGACATCAGTCCCAGTGGGGGCAGAGGATGCTGCTGCTGATGGGCAGAATTTCCGTGGAAGAGGCACTGGCTTTGTGGAGCAGCCAGGTCTGAGCTTCTTCCACTCCGCATCCAACTCCTTCTCCTGAACGCGCAGCAACTGCATCTTTACACTCTTGCCACTTTATTGGCAACCCCAAACTGCATCCCGGGATCTACAGAGCCGGCCTGAAGCAGCTCAAAATAGGCTTCATCACCCAACCAACCTTCCAGGCTCCGTATCGGCACCTCGCAGCGCTGGGAGCCTGAGGTGGCCGAGTAGCGATGCCCGGAAGCACCTCCCGCCTCAGGTAAGATCTGCCTGCTCCACTAGTACCTCCTCATACAACGCGGCTTTAACCACATTCTTGCTAGTGGGGTCATGGAACCGAAATATTAAAGAAGAGTCGGCTATCAATAGCAGATGGTCTTTCCGACATTTCTCAAAAACTTCTAAAGTAAGACACAACGTAAAGTAACCAAATCAAATAATTTCTCATATTATATATATAATGTATACACTATATTGCCAAAAGTATTCGCTCACCTGCCTTGACTCGCAAGATATGAACTTAAGTGACATCCCATTCCTAATCCATAGGGTTCAATATGACGTCGGTCCACCCTTTGCAGCTATAACAGCTTCAACTCTTCTGGGAAGGCTGTCCACAAGGTTTAGGAGTGTGTTTATGGGAATTTTTGACCATTCTTCCAGAAAGCGCATTTGTGAGGTCACACACTGATGTTGGACGCAGGAGGCCTGGCTCTCAGCCTCCGCTCTAATTCATCCCAAAGGTTCGGGTTGAGGTCAGGACTCTGTGCAGGCCAGTCAAGTTCATCCACACCAGACTCTGTCATCCATGTCTTTATGGACCTTGCTTTGTGCACTGGTGCACAGTCATGTTGGAAGAGGAAGGGGCCAGCTCCAAACTGTTCCCACAAAGTTGGGAGCATGGAATTGTCCAAAATGTCTTGGTATGCTGAAGCATTCAGAGTTCCTTTCACTGGAACTAAGGGGCCAAGCCCAGCTCCTGAAAAACAACCCCACACCATAATCCCCCCTCCACCAAACTTTACACTTGGCACAATGCAGTCAGACAAGTACCGTTCACCTGGCAGCCGCCGAACCCAGACTCGTCCATCAGATTGCCAGATGGAGAAGCGCGATTCGTCACTCCAGAGAACACGTCTCCACTGCTCTAGAGTCCAGTGGCGGCGTGCTTTACACCACTGCATCCGACGCTTTGCATTGCACTTGGTGATATATGGCTTGGATGCAGCTGCTCGGGCCATGGAAAACCATTCCATGAATCTCTCTGGCGCACTGTTCTTGAGCTAATCTGGAAGGCCACATGAAGTTTGGAGGTCTGTAGCGATCGACTCTGCAGAAACTTGGCGACCCTCTTCGCACTATGTGCCTCAGCATCCGCTGACCCCGCTCCGTCAGTTTACGTGGCCTACCACTTCGTGGGCTGAGTTGCTGTCGTTTCCAAACACTTCCACGTTCTTATAATACAGCTGACAGTTGACTGTGGAATATTTAGGAGTGAGGAAATTTCACGACTGGATTTGTTGCACAGGTGGCATCCTATCACAGTTCCACACTGGAATTCACTGAGCTCCTGAGAGCGACCCATTCTTTCACAAATGTTTGTAAAAACAGTCTGCATGCCTAGGTGCTTGATTTTATACACCTGTGGCCATGGAAGTGATTGGAACACCTGATTCTGAATATTTGGATGGGTGAGCGAATACTTCTGGCTGATTCTGAGATCACAGAAATGAAAACAAGATCAAGCAAATTCAATTCAGTTCAATTTATTTGTATAGCGCTTTTAACACTTCTCTCAAAGCAGCTTTACAGAAGTATAGAAACATAGAAAAATGTATAAAGTTTAAAGTTAAATTAGTATTTAACTCTAAACACAGGAAAAACACCCTAAGATGATATGAGGAAGAAACCTTAAGAGGAACCAGGCTCAGAAGGGAAGCTCATCCTCATTTGGGTGATGATATTTAGAGGAGTTTGCCTTTTTTCAGTTTTGTCAGTGTTTCAATACCTGGCCCTTTAATTAAGCTACTTTTCATAGAGATTGTCACAAATCATTGTTAAATCACATCTGTGATCATCCTTGTAACAATATGAAAATGATTTGATTGTTTATTGTATTGCGTAACTTATGAAACTGTATTTTCCTGTAGTTTAGGATTCCCCCTGCACTTCCTGATGAAATATTTATGATAAATACACATATGTATATACCACAATTTAAATCAAATAATGAAAATGAAATATCACTTTCCCTTCCCATTCCATCATCCATTCACTTTCATCTTGCATGTCACTGTGTGTTTCTTCAATAAACATGACATCAATATGCTTTTGTCTTATTAATTCAAAGAGCATCGCTCTCTTCCTGTAGTCCTCTCGCACCGTTTATGTTTAAACTGCCCAGTCCTTAAATTACTCATAAAATGAATAAAGAAAGACACTGAGCAAGACAAACACAAAAAAAACAAAGAGAAAAGTAGAACACTTGTTTTTCATCATTCAACATGCTTAAACTCAACGTTTGCACAATTTTCTTTAACCTGTATTTCTCCTGTTCTGTTAAACCCCCAGCCCTGTTTCTTTCATTGCTACTCTTGCTGACTCTGTAAACAATCCACCATCTAGAAAAAACTCCTCTACTTTAATTCCTTTCATCACTTTAGTTGTTTGCAGAAAGGAGTTAATTTTCTCAGGAGTATAAGCACTCCTCCTAGCTCTTCTTTGAGGGACCGAGTCAAGTGAGCTCACTGATTCACTCTCACTTTCCATTACTGAATCATCAGAGTTACTACAGATATCAGATTCAACTCCCATTTAATCATCTTGGTTTTCCTGAACCTGCCTTTTTTCTGCTTTTTTCCTTTCGCCCACCCTTTAGTTTTTCTCTTTAAAGTTGGTGTTTTAAGCAGGTTATCATCTTCTGTCATATCAATATCCCTTGAGTTTTCTACCTCTACAGCATCACCATTTGTTATCTCTATTTTCTTCTTTTCTATTTCTTCCTCATTACTTTCTTTCACACTCTCTTCTTGATCTTAAACCTCAGTGCTAGATTTAACTCTTCACCTTTGTTGTTTAGAATCATATACACTTTTACAAACTGTGAGGTATGGGTTGTTCTGTGTGTCCTGTCCTGTGTTGGTGATTACTGTAGAGATTAGTTGATGTTCATCTGATTGTCCTCTAGATGGCAGTAGTACTAAACATACAAGTAGCAGAGATTACTTCAGGTTGGTCCACTCCGTACTCCAGCCCAGGCTTTCCTGATGATCCAGCTACTACCACCTGCAAGCAGTAATGGAGACCCTATAAAGCTGGGACAGAAGCCAGTGAGATTTTTAACAAATTAATATTTGTGATTTTAAGATCAGGTTCTGTATCACAAATTATTTGGTCCTAAAAAATAAAGTTTAAAAATATCAGAAACCTGTGGCATTATGTTTTGTTTCGCATCCATTCACTAGCACTGACCACACTTCATTGTGCAGCCATTCACTTGCATTTCATACTGATTGACTCTGATTATACTGATGTCCTGATTTTGGTTAATTTTGTTGTAATAAATATTATTTATTCCGCTGTGTCGTCTCCCTTAATGTTACATCTCTGAGCAAGGTGTAACAATAGGGGAGGGAACAGACATGAAAATGATGCCCCAGAGGTAGGAGTGACGACACAATGAAAGTCTACTTTTTACTGGTTATTATTGTAGCTGTATTTGATAAAAAAATTAGTTGGACTAACTCAATTAAATTACAGTGCATGGATGAGTGTCGCGTCCGGTCGCTGCTGCCCCGTGCGTGAACCCGGACCTCCGTGGACGCTGCGTGCATCAGCACGCCATGGAGAAGACCCATATGCAGGATTCAGAAGGCACTGCTTTATTAACATAAACACAAGACATGGGGAAACTAACCTAATAACGAAAACATGACAACACTAACAGAAACTAAAACATGAACAGAAACTTGACTTACAAACAACAAACATAGAACAATGACAGGTATAAAAGGATCCCTATTTATAGGGCACAACATTAAGACTAATGGGGAACAGGTGACATGGTGGGAACGAGAACAATAGGAAAGGAGTGGCACAAAAAAATACACACAATAAAGCAGGCTTCACAGAATCACCTGCCAGCTCCCTCTCTAGGCCTGGCAGGGAACTGTCCACCTGTTCCTGACAGAGTTGGAGCTATATATATTTATTGGATGGAAGTCCTGCCCACAACTGAGTTCATGAGTTATTTTTTTCAGTGCAGACGGTATTTACAGTACATTCTGGGAAGTTTTAGGAGATGACTTGCTAGCAGTACTCATTGATAGCTTGACCAGAGGGTCATTGCCTGTGGGATGCAGGAGAGCGGTCATCACATCCTTTTACTGAAGGTATTGTCAAAAACACTAGCTACCAGATTAAGAGAAGTGATTGGTCACCTCTTTCATATAGACCAGACATATTGTGGACCCAATAGATCTATTTGTGATAATATTTAACTGATTAGAGGTATTCTGGACATCTCTAGATCATTGGATTTAAATTGTGGTATATACATATGTGTGTTTATCATAAATATTTCATCAGGAAGTGCAGGGTGAATCCTAAAGTACAGGAAAATACAGTTTCATAACAGTTAAGCAATACAATATCATATCATTTTCAATCAAATTGTTACAAGGATGATCACAGATGTGATTTAACAATGATTTGTGACAATCTCTGTGTAGCTTAATTAAAGGGCCAGGTATTGAAACACGGACAAAACTGAAAGAAGGCAAACTCCTCTGAATATCATCACCCAAATGAGGATGAGCTTCCCTTCTGAGCCTGGTTCCTTTCAAGGTTTCTTCCTCATATCATCTTAGGGAGTTTTTCCTCACCACTGTCACCTCAGGCTTGCTCATTAGGGATACATTTTAGACATAAATAGTAACGTAACTTAAAATAATAGTAACTTTTTCATTTAAAACATTTTTTCTATGTTTCTATACTTTTGTAAAGCTGCTTTGAGAGAAGTGTTAAAAGCGCTATACAAATAAATTGAACTGAATTGAATTTGCTTGATCTTGTTTTCATTTCTGTGATCTCAGAATCACAAAATCCTGGAGGAACTGATTAGATACTGAAAGTAGAATCACATTGTTTTCTGTTTCCAAAACTGCAGTGTGGCAAAAATTGAATTCTGTAACTTTTTCTGTACATTTAAATATGTTGATGCTTTTGATGCATAAGGAGTCAAAAATCAAATGGTGTGTATGCCTTTGTAACATATGCAGGCAATTTAACAAAGGTTTTACTGAATGATCTGTACCCCTGTAGACTATTTAAAAACAGCTGGAGTTTAAAACACAGAGACTTACAATTGTTTATTAAAATAAAGAAATAAAGAAGTGAAAGTCTAACCAGTGAAACTGTGTGATAAATTATAACACAATTAATGTGACATCACATTAGGCATCACATGCCATGTAAATGTAAGTAAAAGGGGGCGTGGTCAACAGCAGGAGAAGTAAAGGCAAGAAACAACCTTCTATACTTTTTACTAATAAAGAACTTCATACTAATTCATTACATTTTTACCCCCCAACACACACACATAGGGATATAAAATTGCCAACACTAATGCAGTTGACATCATAAGTTTAGATACTAGCAGAATATGGAAAATGTAAAACAAACAAACAAATAAATAAATAAGAGGGATCATAAAAATTGCATTTTATTTTTTTTATTTAGCTCTGCTTTTACATAAAGTTTACATATAGTGCACAAGATACAATAAAAAACTGAATTAACACAAATGAACCAGTTCATAAGTTTCTATAAGCCTTACTAATAATGTTTTCATTTATTTCATACCTAGTAGCATAACACAAAAAAGTGCTACATGACTGGGTTAGAGCATCTCTACATCTATACATAGCTATATATGTACACACAGATTTATTTGATTATTTATTTTTATCTTATACAATTTTACACTATTTCTTGATATTAGTAAGGAAATACTTCTGGTATAGATAAAGGTACATCTCATCTTATCGTCTAATCTAAGTAAGATTTTAGGTTGTTGTTCTTACATAAAGCATTATTTAGGGAAAATACCTTAAAAAATTTCTATTTCTTCTTTTATTAATAATAAAGTTACGGCTTCATTTAAGGATGTTTAACTATAATGAAGTAACTTGTGCATTTGTCAATACTATTCCATGTAAACAAATCCACTAAAATGTGTAAGATGATGTCATCTCAGATTTTTGATCCTTTACAATTAGAATTTCAGACTTTAATCCTGACAGGTTGGGTCTTGAAGGATTTTTGAAGGCTATCTGTATTTTATTGTCATTTTCATTTCACATTGTAGTGAATGATTAAAAGTTTCTGACACTCTTTAAAAAGGATTTGTATTTTAGTGAGAAATGAATTTCATGTGTCTGTGCTAAAAAGATGCATAGAAATGATTTTGGTGCATAGAAATAATCGGAAGGAGGCTGTAATAGATGAAATTCAAATATTTTATTAAAGATTACTAAATAAACACTATAATAAAAGATGCAACTATTTACAGATTTTGAACTATTTACAGATTTTGAACTATTTACAGATGAAGATCTACATGGAGGGATGAGGGAGGAGGGGGTGATGGGGGGCTTAATAGGAGGATGAAAATAGGAGGATTAATAATGTTAGTAACAATATAAAATATTTGAAAATGTTAGAATTTAATTACAAAATAAATTTATACTTACCTGTGGAGAGCTTGAGCAATGTAGGGACAAAATATGAAATGTAAAAAAGTATTAAAAGGGAATTAACTAGTGAAAAAAATTGTTTGTGTGTGTGTGTATGGTGGGAAATGGGGAGGTGTGGGGGTAAGGGAAGGACATTGCTCAGAGTCTCTCCAAAGTCTTCATCATCTTCTCTATGTGCTGCTGGAGGAGATCCGTAACTGTGGCTGAGCGTAGAATACATCTATAAGGCCTGTAAGCTGACCCTATCAACAAATTACACACACACACACAAATCCAGTATTATGTCACTGTCTTACAGATACAATGGTGAGAATTTGTGTATCGTGGCGTCAGAAGATATTCAACACTTACAATAAGCTCTGTGAAGTAGTTCTCTGCTTCAGGCTCCTCCTCGTCTGCATCCCACATGTTGATGAACTCCAGCAGGTGGTCCAAGTATCCTCCCATTAACTTTAGGAAAGAAAGAAGACAAGCTCTGTTAATGCCAGGGTTAAAATATGAGAAAAGAAAATGCAATAAAATAGATTGTGTTCTCAAACTACAATTCTAGCATCTCTTTTTAATCCATGTTAAGACTCTTACCGACTCAGGTGTTAAGTCGTTCGTCAAAAATCTGTACAGAACCCAGCAGAGCTGAGTTTCAGGGCCCCTTATCCTCCTGATGAAGGATCGAATAGTGTTCACTGACTAGAAATACAAAAAAAAAAAGAGAACTTGTAAAGAAGGAGATGTGTGTGTTTGTGTGTGATGTGTGTGTGTTTGTGTGTGATGTGTGTGTGTTTGTGTGTGATGTGTGTGTTTGTGTGTGATGTGTGTGTGTTTGTGTGTGATGTGTGTGTTTGTGTGTGATGTGTGTGTTTGTGTGTGATGTGTGTGTTTGTGTGTGATGTGTGTGTGTTTGTGTGTGATGTGTGTGTTTGTGTGTGATGTGTGTGTGTTTGTGTGTGATGTGTGTGTGTTTGTGTGTGATGTGTGTGTGTTTGTGTGTGATGTGTGTGTGTTTGTGTGTGATGTGTGTGTGTTTGTGTGTGATGTGTGTGTTTGTGTGTGATGTGTGTGTTTGTGTTTCATAATAACACATCAAACATTCTGTCACTTTCCTTACAGTAAAAACAGCTTGAGTAAAGGTTTGTTTACCAGAAAGGTATTGGATGGATCATGGCGATGTTCATACGGCAGCAGCTGAAGATTTGGCCGAACATCCTTAACAC